>NW_027667509.1:0-13815 GCF_963924665.1 Micromys minutus
CCCCCTCTTCTTTCTTCGTTTTCTTCTACATGAAACAGAATGAGGTGATCCGAATCTAGGAGGAGTCTATTTCTTCCCCCAGATGCATATGTACAATTCTTATTAATTTTAATGAGAATTATGTTTGCACATTGAGGCAGAATAAATCCCCGAGGGAAGAATCTTGCCCTTGGATGCATCATAATTTCCATTAAAGGGACTGAACCCCACGGGAACCATACATGGGTGCCTGAGGGCAAAATCTGACCCTGCATAAAAACAAAGGGAAAAAAACCCACCCAAACCATACCACTGCATAAATCCCCAGGTCATTCCAGACTTGTAGCTCACCAAAATATACATGTAAGGAAGCATTTAGTTCATGGCTTCTGTAATGTGGAAACAACCATCAGATAGGTAATCCAATTTTTCAGTTAGGGTACTATTGAGAAACAGTAAGGTATGCAGGGTAGACTGCATGGTGTATTTCTAATACAGAAACACAATGACCAAAACAAGAGAGAAAGTAGTCATTGTATTAATGAACGAAGCATCTGACTTTATGACTGCTGTTTACACCCAAGATTATGGACAATTTACACATTTTTTCCAGTGAAGAGTGCATAGAAGTTTTAAAAGTGGCCCTAATAGATAATGGATACTCTCAGGGCAGGAGCCCGTTTGAAGGAGATATGATTGATGGTCTTTCATTCCTAATTCACTGTTTATACTTGTAGCCAGCCTACTGGGAAAATACCTCATTCATCAGGGTATTAGTGAATTCAACCAACGTATGGCACCTTCATTTTAACAAACTAAAGGAGAAAAGCTAAATGGGGGGAATTGACAACCATCTCTGATTCTATGATAATGCAATTAGGCTGCTCCTCTCCAGAGCTTTGCTAATTCACAGAACAGCTTCAGTCGGCAGGTCATAAATATATGATCATTTTTCACACTTTGAAAGGTAATGATGTCTTGACGTGAATCAATGAATCTTGGTGAAGTCCTTTCTACTTTTATGTTCGCCATGCCTGCAAATCAGTTTCAAAACTTGTATGTATTAAATCTGACTTGCTATCCAGCCTGTGTTTACATCATCTAATTTAACAAAGTCTCAAATAAACGTGTAAATGAAGTGTTTATAGTAAGCACAAGGAAAGTTTCCCTTTCATTGAGAAAGTGTGATATGGTGCATCAAACTATTTTAATTTGCACCCTGAAATACTCATATTTGCAAATGTGCCACATACAGAGAGCTGTTGCTCCTAAATTTTGGTAGTTTCTATATTGAGCTTTGTATGTTATGCTCAATAACTGAATTAAAAAAAATTCTACTGCATACAACACAGTGTGTAATGCATTATTTATCTGAAGTGGCTCTGCTGAAACACATCCAGAAAATGTTAATATTTATCTCTGAGACCAAAAAAAAGAGGGGTTTTGCTCATTCTTCTAAAACAATTGCATATATATATATATATACATATATATGTATGTATGTATATATGTGAAATAGCAAATACACACAGGAGCATAGCATTTTTCTATCAGTCATGGTTCCCCATGCTCTAGAGGGACTAGGAATATGGACGGGCTAATGAATACAGCAGGTAGCAAGTAGTTCAGGTTTGCTTAAGAATGAATTATCAAACAGCTACAAATTGCCAATTTAAAGAGGTACTACACAGTACATAGCATTTTATTCTTTTATTCCTGGAACCGTTGACAATTTTCCCGGATGAAAACCGAAATGATACTAAATCATAAATGTACCTGCTGTGCTGTCATTCCCATTAAGCTCCCCCCTTTGTTTTGTTTATTTGCTGTTCATAGTTGCAAAAAATAAAATAAAATAAAATAAAATAAAATAAAAAGCTGTGCTTTATGGGGGGCAGGTGAAAGAGCATTTCTATTGAAGAGGTAGATGGCAATATACTTTTAAATTAAAAGTAAACAATTGGCATTTGGTTCCCGAGACTTCCACAGACAGTTGGAAATGGTGATGAAAATAAATACTGCATAGAAAATGGTTTGTGAAGTGTTTGTGCTTTGTGCTTAATCTCCATTATTTGGTGCTTGCTAGGAGTAATTGATATGATGCATTGCCTGGAAGCAGACTGTATCTTCAAACACAGCAACAAGGAAGAGAAGAAGCAGTGCTTACACCAACTGAAATCCTAATTTTATGTTGAGCTCCGTCAATCTGGTCTCAAGCGCTCCTGTTTCTTATGGACATTATACTGAATAAAAGTCGCCAGTGACCAGCACGAGACAGCTTAGTAGTACCTTTAATTTTTTCAAAACTAGATGACCAAATCAGAAACAATTTCACAAAGAGAGGTTGGGAAATCCTTCACATAGTCACAAAGGGATGCGATATTCACCTGCCAGGTAATTTTACATGGGTGTGTCTGTGTACGTAGATGCGGCTTTGTGTGTGTAGGTGTGAATTTGAGCCCACACGTACCATAGAACACGTGTGGAAGTTAGCCGAGACCTCAAGTGTCGCCCAAAGTTTCCAGAGATTTCCTTCTTTCCACCTCTCTGTAGGAGCATCAGGATTCCATATGCTTATGGTACATATTATTTTGATCCTGGTTCTGGAGATTTGAACTTAAGTCCTCACACTTGACTGAAAACACTTTTACCCTCCGTCCATTTTCCAGCTGCTATAGACGAATTCTTATTCAAATCTACGTGACACAGTAAATCCTTTTTTTATTTCTTATAGCCTATTTCAGTTTGATTTCAAGGTCAAATATGCAGTATCTGCCAAATAATCACATCGCTTCAAAACAGATTGAGAAAAGTGATGGTAAGCATCCTTTAAAATGACTGGACTGGAGCTCATCTCTTGTCCTCTATTTATGGACCATGAGTCTGCTGGTGTCCTGGCGTCTATCTTATGAAGGTCATTGCAAGGAAAATATATGGATTAATGATGCAAGTTAGCAACAGTTCAGTGACAATAGGTCTAACCGAATCTGAGTGGCAAGAGAACTGAGAAAGTCGAGCAGTAGGGCGTACAAGATAGTAGCTGTCGGGGCAACAGCAGGGAGGCTGCATGGGTCACTCTGATTGGCACTGTCACTTTCCCCATTCATCACGCAAGGGCAGACATTTCCAATCATTTACCAGATGGGGTAGCTCGTAGGTTTAAACACCTGATATGAAGCCATCCGTCATCTGATAACATGGCGGAGGGACCACAGCTGGCTGGGTGCTAAGCAGCTTGCCAACACATGGGATTGTCTCAAGCCAGGGAGCGGGCTTCATGGGGTTGCAGTCCTCCGGTAGAGCACAGACAGGTGGAGCTGAGAGATGAAGGGGAAAACCCATCATGCTTTGCAGCAGTTTGGGCTGCCTGCATTCGACTGCGTCCGGCCAGTGCTGACCCAGAATTGGACCAGCTCTAGACCTGCTTAAAGGACAGAGTTAGAAGACATACAGGAAAAGCAAGGACACCCAATTACCTACCGGAAGAAGAAATTTTGCAATTATCAACACACACACTAATGAAATGCGTTTTTTCCCTCTCTCAAACCCAATTTTGTGTTTTCTTCCTTAAAAGAAAAAGCAAGCCGTCTTGAGCATTTCTGAAGGGGGTGGGGGAATAAGTAACCTCTAGGGAATCATTGTGAATCCTGCTATTTTATGCTCACCATGGAGAAAAACTAACGCAACAAAGAGAATCAGACAAAGAGATAAATTATGCACACTTAAACCCGAAGTGTTTATTGCCAAGCGAAGTATAATTATGACGATTTAAAATGTTTGCCGCTCAGACAGGCTGCAGCTTATTGGAATAAGGGTCCGTCTTTTAAAGCAGAAAGGAGCGTGTCCTGGATTCCACCGTAGCACGGAAAACAGGGCTGAGCTAAAGAGTAGTCTTTCCCCCCCACCCCCTTTACCCCAGTGTACTGTGTGGGAAACCAACCTTTTATTTGTCAAAATTAAAACCACTCAATTGGAGAGTCCATAAAGCAGAGATAACAAGTTAACTAGTGAAGACTTAATCCTCTTATGTCCTTAGTGGAATAATAAAAAGAAGTTTACTCTGCTAAGCTCGTGAAGCTCCCGATTGCCTTAATTCCCAGTGAGTTTCTCTTCCACAGCATCCGCTGGTCCTTCCTAGTGTGCAGGCCACTTGCCTCGTCTCAATTTTAAGTTAGGTGGATGACTTGGGGTTTCCATCCCAAATGACTTGTGTCTTCTCCATGGTGATGACTGTGTAGACATGTGAAAGTAGATCTGCTCTTCATACAGATTCTGTACCATGTTCCTAGCCCCTTTGCACCTTTGCTGTGGGACAGTTCTTGGTCCTGGAGACAATAATCTTCTCTACTCTTACTAAGGTGGAAATGTTCAATGTTTAGCCACACATATAAGAAAAGCCAAGTCAAGCACCAAGTATAACCTTCATCTCTGATAGTATTGAGCCATTAAGTTTTTTCTTCCTTAAAAAAAATCCTTGTTGCATAGTTTTGCTTAAAGATATTATTGAGATGAAATGCTACAAACATGTAGTGCAGAGACTTTTAACGTGGTAAAGATGAACAGCCACACCTATCTCTCTTCAGAACTTAGGCTTGTTCAACGTCTCTAGAAAAATGTTAGAAAACCTCTCAAATTCCCCACAGTGAAAGGTCTTTGTTTTTAATCATGGAAATGCAACTGGTGTTTTTCACGGTAAAGTGCTTGTCTTGATGATTTAGAACATTTAACAGGACACTGCAGTAAATAGGAAACATGATACTTGTCAATGTTATAAAATCTCTATTGTTAATAACAGTTTCTATAAATGCACAAGTAAGAATGAGATGTTATTCCTAATGTGCAGGGAAGTTTTACAGTGTCCTCCAGTGGCATTCATAGAAGGCTGTCTCCTGCCAGTGGCCATGGAAGATAATAGGGAGGAAAGGACACTTAAGCCACAGTTCTTCAGAGTCTAGGCAAATGTTCTTGAGGTTGCACAAAAAAAAAAAAAAAAAAAAAAAGTGGCAAAAATTTAAATATATATGAAAGCGAAATGCTTATCTACAGAGGAATACATCTTTTAAAAAATTGAATATTTTATTTATTTACATTTCAAATGTTATCACATTTCCCGATTCCCACCTCTTGCACCCCTGCTCCTGCTTCTATGAGGATGCTCCTTCTCCCACCCACCCCCTCTGAACTTACAACCCTGGCATTTCCCTACACAGGGGAGATGAGCCCTCACAGGACCAAGGACTTCTCCTCCTATTGATGCCAGACAATGCCATCCTCTGCTACAAATGCAGCTGGAGCCATTGGTTTTCTCATGTGTACTCTTTGGTTGGTGGTTTATTCCCTACAAGATCTGGGAGTATGGCTGGTTGGTATTGTTGCTCTTCCTATGGGGTTGCAAACCCCTTCAGCTCCTTCAGACCTTTCTCTATATCTTCCATTGAGGTCCCCATGCTCAATCCAATGGATGGCTGTGAGCATCCACCACTGTATTTGTCAGGCTGTGGCACAGCCTCTCAGGAGACAGTTATATCAAGCTCCTATCAGCAAGCAGTTCTTGGCATCCTCAATCGTGTCTGGGTTTAGTGTCTGTATGTGGGACAGATTCCCAGGTGGTGCAGTTTCCAGATAGCCTTTTGTTCAGTCTCTGTTCCACATTGTCTCTAGATTTCCTTTGGACAGGAACAATTCTGGGTTAAAAATTTAAATATGAGTGGCCCCATCCCCCATCAGTGGCCTTGCCTAACTTCTGGATGTGGTCGCTACAGGGTCTTCCTCCCGTTTGTTGGCCATTTCAGCTAACTAATCTCATCCCCTGGATCCTGGGAGCCTCTTGCTTTCCTGGCATCTGGGACTTGCTGATAACTACTCCCATCCCCCATTGCTACACACATCTGTTCAAATTCATGGCCCACTCCATATCATCCCTGTTTCTTCACATACCTGATCCTGCCCTCTTTGCCCCCTCTCCCTTCTTTATCCTTCCCAAGTCTCTCCCACCCTCTACCTCTCAAGAGTATTTTGTTTCTGCTTCTAAGAAGGACTTTGGTCTTCCTTCTTCTTGAGCTTCATATTGTCTGTGAATTGTATCTTGTGAATTCTGAGCTTTTGGGCTAATATACACTTATCAATGAGTGCATACCATGTGTGCTCTTTTGTCACTGGGTTATAGTCAGGATGATTGTCTTTAGTTCCATCTATTTGCCTGAGAATCTCATGAAGTCTGTTTTTAATAGTTGAGTAGTACTTCATTGCATAAATATACCACATTTTCTGCGTCCATTCCTCTGTTGAAGAACATCTGGGTTCTTTCCTGCCTTTGGTTATTATAAATTAGACTGCTATGAAAATGGTGGAGCGTGTGTCCTTGTTATATGTTGGAGCTTCTTTTCAGTATATGCACAGGAGTGGTTTAGCTGAATCCTCAGGTACATTCTGGGTATTATAAATAAGGCTGCTATTAACACAGTGGAGCAAGC
The DNA here is from genome assembly GCF_963924665.1 of Micromys minutus. NCBI lineage: Eukaryota > Metazoa > Chordata > Mammalia > Rodentia > Muridae > Micromys > Micromys minutus. The sequence goes on from NW_027667509.1 coordinate 6,453, forward strand.
ATCCTTGTTTTATCTTTTGGGTATATGCCCAGGAATAGTATAGCTGGGTTCTTACGTAGCACTATGTCCAATTTTCTGAAGAACCACCAGACTGATTTCCAGAGTGATTGAACCAGCTTATAATTCCATCAACAATGGAGGAGTGTTCCTTTCTCTACATCCTCACCAGCATTTGCAGTCACCTGAGTTTTTGATCTTAGCCATTCTGCGTGGTGTGAGGTGGAATCTCAGAGTTGTTTTGATTTACATTTCCCTGATAACTAAGGATATTGAACATTTCTATAGGTGCTTCTCAGCCATTCCATATTCCTCAGTTGCAAATTGAATTCTCTTTTAGTTCTGTCCCCCATTTTTAATAGGGTTATTTGGTTCACTGGAGTCTAACTTGTTGAGTTCTTTGTATATATTGGATATTAGCCCTCTATTGAATATAGAATTGGTAAAGGTCTTTTCCCAATCTGTTGCTGCCACTTTGTCTTATTGACAGTGTCCTTTGCCTTATAGAAGCTTTACAGTTTCATGAGGTTCCTATTTGTCAGTTGTTGGTCCTGGAGCATGAGCCATTGGTGTTCTATTCAGAAAGATTTGCCCTGTGCCCATGTGTTTGAGGCTCTTCCCCACTCTCTTTTACATTAGTCTGAGTGTGTCTGGTTTTATGTGGAGATCCAGAAGAATACATCTTTAACACCTATATTGCACAGACAAATTTGAAACCTGAAATTTATGCTTTTTCTTTATTATGTATTTTTAATTAAGAAATCAATTAATATATTTAATTTTTTGCATGCACAAATGTATAAATATCAGAAAGCAGCTTGTGGGAGTTGGTTCTTTCCATTATGTAGGTCTCAGAAGTTAAACTTCAGTTATCAGTCTTGGTGAAAAGTACTTTAACCCACTGAGCCATCCCACTGATCCTATTTCTGTTTTTTAAAAGCTTAACCTTTGTCTCACAGTTTATATTTGCCATAGACAAATAATAATTTTAGACATATTATATTAAGATTATAGTTAAAAATATAATATTACTTTTCTAACTTATATTTTAACAGCTTAATATTTGTATATAACACAATATATATTATCCATACACACAGGTACATGCACACACACATATATATACACACAACTTTTTGTGAATATGTTCACCATCCCATTGCTTATTGTTTTCTCTCATTCCTGTATTTCTAAACTCCTCCTTTTGCTGTTAAGTCACCCAGAGACTATACCATTGAAGAAAATGACACACCTTCCCAAGCAACTGTTAAGTGTCAATAGCTTCAGAGGAGGGGCGGGATCCCATAAGCACAGCCTCCATCCAATTATAGACATCAAAGGACCCATACTATGGGGATCTCTACTACTGTCAATCATTCATAGTCATGGCTATCAATCTGGAAGATAGTGTCTCACTGTACTGTACTCCATTCCTCATCTCTCACACTCCTCTGCCTTTCTTGTTCTATGCTCACTGACATCCATTGGAGTTACAGAAATAAGACATCACTTCAACAGTCTTTTATTGAGCTGGGTATTGGGCTCAGTGGCTAGGAGCACCTGTTGCTTCTGCAGAGACCTGACTCGGATTCCCAGCATCCACCCGGTTCAGAACCATCTGTAGCTAGTTCCAGGAGATCTTATGCCCCTTTCAGATCTCCAGAGGCAAACATGCTCACAAGTGGTGCAGTTATACACCTGTAGGCAAAACATTAATACACATAAAACAATTAAAAAAACTACAAAGAAAAAAATTAAAATACTTTTTTTAAAACTATTTGAGAAAATTTCTCACTATATCTGATCATATTCATTTTCCCCTTTCTCATCTTCCTAACTGATCCATTCTTTTCCCTATTCACCCAACTTTTCAGTCTGACTTTCTACTCTGTCTTTACTGGAAAATCTACCTGGCCTAATTACTGCTGCGCCATATATTCTTGGCCATGTGTTCATCACTGGTGTATGGTGGACCTTCCAGGGACACTCTCTTAGACTCTTCTCCGATCAGGTATCAAGTGTCAGTACATCCTCAGCTAGAGAAAGACCTTCATATACCACTACCCACTGCAGGCTAGGGCTTTCTCTGGTTGATCTAGTGCATACTGTTATAAACAAGGTGAATTCATATGTCCTACTACCCTGCTATGTCCAGAAACACTATTTTCTTATAGTCACCCACCATCTGTGTTTATTACAATCTTCTTCGCCCCTCTTCTAGGATGAGGATTGAGCCTCTTGAGGACAGGATGTGATATACACATCCCAGGTAGGGACTGAGCATTCTGCATTCTCCTATTTTCTAAATGTTTTTCAGTTTTTGTGTCAGTTATTATCTTCTGCAAGAAGTTTCTCTAGTAAGGACAGACTATGCCAGGATAGCAATAAGTCATTAGGATTTGTTTTGACTTTTGCCTTTCTATCAGAATAGTAGCAGTAGGTTCTATAGAGGAATTTAAATCCATCAACATGGCTACTTTGGCAAAAGATCACATCAAAGACCTTCTAGATCTATATGATCTGGACTGAATGCAGACGCATGCTGGATTACAGTGTGATCTGGCTGGGATAAAGACACACTCTCACTACACATCTTTAATCCTTAACAAAGAAGGTGAAGTTGTGCAGCCATATTTGAAAGTTATATCTAATTGAGGAACAAGGCGATAAATCAGAGAAATATTTGTCAAGAAGAGTCAGAAATGGGATATGTCCAATGTATTTCAGAGCAGCAGAGGAAGAGAGGCTATTTAGGTGCAGTTAAAGAGAAGAAAAAGAAGTGGTGTCATTTATGGTGTGCGTACATGTCAGTTTAACCTGGACAGTTTTACAGAAAAAGGCTACAGAGAGAACAAGCTAGACAAAGGTGAAGAGAGAAAGAGCTACAAAACAAGAAAGAGCCCGAAGATTAGAACATACTGCAAAAGTCAGTATGAATCTAGGCAGAGGAATTTACTCAAAAGCAGAAAGAAACTGGCTTAAACCAGTCAGTTTAGAAGACTAGACTGTGTGGAGAAGATAAGCTTCTAGACTAGGCCTAGAGATAGTTAGAACAGAGAAAGAAACACTCTGGGCTCATCTCAAGCTGTATATTTGCATAACTTGGATGCAGGTCTCAACTCATCATTTCATCTAAGGAATTAGAAACAGCACTTATGTAGTTCTACTCTAGTGCCTAATACCTGTCTAGCCATAGGTTCTTGACAGAGATAATAGTACCAGTTATAGGTTTCATCTTGTAGAGTAGATCTTAAATACAATCAGAAAGTAAGTTCTTCCCTGATATTCAGCCCACTGTTTCACCAGTGAGCATGCCTTGTGGACTAGTCATTGCTGTCGTGTGTAGAGTTCACAGTTGGGTAAGGCTGTTGATTATTTTTGTTTCTTTTCCAGTAACATGCACAGCATCTTCCATTGCTCTGAAAGCTAGATCACAGGGATGTAGCTTCCAGGTCAAGGTCAGCTTGATTTCTTCACATTTTATAATTCAAGCACGTGAATTCCATCTTACCTTTATGTTCTGGAGGTAGCCAACTGCAACACCCTGCAGGGCTTGGGTGTCTATGGAACCCCATAACCAAGAGCTCCAAAACTGGTAACCTATTCCTGGAACTCGGATTTTTGTTAGCCTGTGGTGTCTAGTAGGTGCTTTGCTACCCTGTTTTAAGACACCGCCCTTATTTATGGATATGTATGCATATATCTATATCTATATCTGTATCTATCTATCTATCTATCTATCTATCTATCTATCTATATATATATGATCTTTCTACGGGTTAAGTGGGGTAGAAGATGAGAGTACATGTTAGAGGAGGAAATATAATATGAGAAAATTAACACCAAACATGTTTTTAAATTGTACTTCACTTTTTAATGTAGCTCATTTACTTATATCCATATAATTAAAAGAAACTAAGGTATATTTTTAATACCATGAAAGCTATTAACTTCTCCGATAAATTTGATGTGACACATAAACTGGGCTGACTATTGCCTTAACTAATAGGGGGAATGTTTTCATATATCTTAGGGAAGAGATTGGTGATTAATATAGTATATTGTCTTCATTTGTGGCTCATAGAAATTTTTTTAGAAATATTTGAAAACATACCAGTGCATTTTCCTGTATGACGTAAAAAAAAAAAAAAACAAAACAAAACTGAAGAGTAAATAGGAGGACTGTGTATGGTTGCTGGAGGTGGCAGACATAAAATTTATTTCCATAAAACGGATTTATAATAAACTCAATTCAAAAAGCAATCAACATCACCTTAGGTAAGGTATCTGGTCATTTAGTCATTTTTTCATTAATTTACATATTTATTCAATTTACATGCCAATACCTGCCCCTATCCCAATAACTGTTCCCATCCCAGATTCCCACAGCTTCTCACTCCTTTCTTCTCTGAGAGGGAGGAGCTACTCAACAAATACTGAAAGATACATACCATCCATTTAAAGTAGCCTTATTAATTTATACTTTGAAGTATTCATGGTTCTAATATACACAAAGGAATTTGACAGTGGTGATAGTGGTGGTGAGGATGTGACGAAGAAGAAGATGATCATCTGATGATAATGATGATGATGGACATAAATATGAGGTGATGATAAATAAGATAATGATGATAATGATGGTGATAGTGATGATGACTAGTCTGAGACAAGTTCTTGTTATGTGGCTCAAGGTGGTTATAAACTTGCTATGCAGATTAGGTTTGATTACAATCCTGCCTCAGCTTCCCAAGTACTGGGATTACAGACATGCATAACCATGACTGATTATGAAACATATTTTTAAAGCCTGATGTAAAAAGCCTTATAGATATGTTAAAACAACCAATTAAAAGAAGGAAATTAATTCATTGATATAGTTAATGGAAGTGCAGCTGCTCTATAGGAGGTGGTAGAGTAGAACCAACTTTACTACTTAAAATCTCAGCGTGGCTGATAGGCTTCTTCTATTGATAGGGACAGAAAAGTAAATTCTGGCTTCTGTGATGTCATGGGGGACAGTAAGGAACACATAGAGGCTGTGACTGTGAACCAAGTCTCAAAAAGACTTTGGTGAGGACTGTCCATTTCTTTTGAACTGTTGTACTAAGGCAGGTTTTCAATATGAGACAGGGTTTCAATAGGAGAGTTAGAGGAGAGTTTAGAAGAGTCAAGAAAAGAGACACAAAGGAACAGACAAAAGAAGGAATCTGGGAATAGCTTTTATAGTCAAGGGGCAGAGCAAATCCAATATTAAGGAGATGAAAACAGAACATTTGTATATGCTTCTTCTGCCTTATAAAATTTCTCACAGTAGGCCGGGTCTGGTGTCTCAGGCCTTATTTCAATCTACTTGGGTGTCTGAGGCAGGAGGATTTCAAGTCAAAGTTTTTCTGGGATGCAGAGCGAGTTCAATGCCAACCTTGACAGCGTTCGACATCATCTCAAACTATAAAGCGAAAAGGATCTGAGGATGTAGCTCGCCAATAGGAGTGATTTCCTAGTATGTAGAAGGACCTCGGTTAAACCCCCAGTACTTCCAAAAAATGTATGGAATAAAATGACCTACACCTATTTAACATAAATATGCTTAGGATATTCTAAGATATAAGAAATAATAGTCATACAAAATAACAGCAAAAAAAGAGTGAATTAGAAAAAATAAGCAAAAATCTCAAAAGTTAATATAGCAAGCAGAGAGATGTCATGGTGTAAGAGAAAGGATGTAAGCAAGATAACTGTATATAAAGTACCTTTTAAATTAAAAAAATCAAGAAAACTGTATAGACAAGGGGAATGCCTTACAAAATGGAATGAAATCTTTAATCCATAACAGTGTAGAAAGGCAGGCACCTTCCCCAGGAAGAGAGGCAGAGAACAGTGCCCTTTGACTTTGCCAAATGTTGTCCACATTGAACCCACTGCTACTTCCACAGACCCAGAAAAAGCCTCTGTGTGTGGCTTTGAAGAATGGCCTCTCACTCCTTGAGTTTGAGCTAGCTCCCTCCTCTACCAACAATGTCTGTCAGGAGGCTGAGCCCTGTGGCAGCATTAGCCTTTGAAGGGAACAGTCTTAGTGAGAAGTTGATTACACCGGACCTAGTCTTCCCTAAGAGGGGCAGCAATTCATTTTGGCTAGATATGACATATATTCTGGGTACAGAGCCTCTTTTCATGCCCTTGGGAGCTCAACCCTTACAGCATGTCTGATTCAGTGACACAGAACATTACAAAAATCACCACAGACTAGTAACAGCAGGGCAGATGTGGCACAGGGCCAGCGTCCTATCTCGTTACAGTGCCTCCTCAACGCTGCTGGGCTGGCAGACTAACAAATGATGTGGCTGATTATCTCCATCCTATGGACATATATTACAATGTGTAATGCATTTGGTTTTTTCCCCCAGTTCTTTGATTTCTTAAAAACAAGGCTTCTATTATCTCTTATGTAGAAGTCTTTTGTAAAAATTAGTTTGTAATCTCATGTATGCATGTATTTTCTCTGTCTCTCTCTTGCTGTATCTGTCTCTGTCTCTGTCTCTGTCTCTGTCTCTGTCTCTCTCTCTCTCTCTCTCTCTCTCTCTCTCTCTCTCTCTCTCTCTCTCTCTCTCTGTGTGTGTGTGTGTGTGTGTGTGTGTGTGTGTGTGTGTGTCTGTCCAGAGCATGCCACATCAATTGTATGGTGGTCAAAAGGCAACTCTTGTAGGAGACCATTTTCTTCTACCACAGGGTCCTAGGATCAAACTCAGACTGTGTGGTTTGATGACAAATTTCTGGCGTTATGTAAAAGATTTTGTATAGACTTATGTTTTCACTTCATTGGAATAGATGACTTCAATGTATTTTCTGGGGTGTATAGAAGATAAATATTTGGATTTATAAGAAACTCCTAAAACATTTCTCCAATAGTTGTATCAGTTTTCATTCCTTCAAACACGTTCAGTTTTTCTTTGTGAGTATTTGCGATTATCTGTTTTTGGGGAAAAACTATTCTTCTAGAAGTCCTCTATTGTGACTTCTTTGTGGATCTCATTAGAGTTGCTGTAATAATGCTTTTGTGTAACAGTACAATACGGCAAACATAATTTTCACCATTATTTATGTGCATATTTGGTCTCATAAATGAAATGTCTAAATCTTTAAAAAAAGTTTTGCTCATATATTGGGTTATGAGAGTTCTGTACAAATCTTCAGTCAGATACTTGTAAAACATTGATAAAAATTTGGCTGGGTGGTAGTGGTGGTTCCTGCCTCTAATTCTAGCAACCAGGAGAAGAGGCAGCAGATTTGTGAGTTTGAGTCCATCCATCTAGAGAGCAAGTTTCAGGACAGTCAAGTCTATACAAAGAAACCCTGCCTTGAACCCTTT
>NW_027667508.1:0-85000 GCF_963924665.1 Micromys minutus
TTTCAGGGTAATAATTCAGAAATTCCCCTTATTTTGGGGCAAAAAGACAGAAATTCTCTTTATTTTGAGGGAAAAAGACTGAAATTCCACTTATCTAGAGGGAAAAAAGCAGAAATTCTTCTTATTTTGGAGCAAAAATGAAGAAATTTTCCTCTTTTATGGCAAAAAGTTATGTATTCCCCTTATTTTCGGGCAAAAAGGCAGAAATTCTCCGTATTTTGAAGCAAAATTGCAGAAATTCCCCTAATTATGGGGCAAAAAGGCAGAAATTCCCTATATGTTGGGGCAAAAAGACAGAAATTCTCCTTATTTTGGGGCAAAACTCAGAAATTCCCCTTATTTTGGGACAAAATTGCAGAAATTTCACTTATTTTGGGGCAAAATTGAAGAAATTTCACTTATTTCAGGGAAAAAAGGCAGAAATTTTCCTTATTTTGGGGCAAAAATGCAGAAATTCTTAATATTTTGTGGCAAAAATGCAGAAATTCCCTTTATTTTGAGGTAAAAAGGCTGAAATTCCTTTTAATTGGGGGCAAAAAGCAGAAATTTCCTTTATTTTGGGGCAAAAAGACAGAAATTCCCCTTATTTTGTGGCAAAAAGGCCGAAATTTCCTTTATTTTGGGGCAAAATTGCAGAAATTTCACTTATTTCAGGGCATAATTAAAAAATTCCTTATATTTTGGGGCAAAAAGACAGAAATTCCGTTCATTTTTGGGTAAAAAGTCAGAAATTTCACTTATTTTGAGGTAAAAGGCAGAAATTCCTCTTATTTTGGGGCAAAAATGAAGAAATTTCCTTTTTTTGTGACAAAAGGTATACATTCCCCTTTACTTTCGGGATAAAAAGCAGAAATTCCCTGTATTTTGAAGCAAAATTGCAGAAATTCTCATAATTTTCGGGCAAACAGGCAGAAATTCTCCTTATTTTGGGGCAAAAAGACAGAAAATCTCTTTTTTTTGGGAGCAAACAGTCAGAATTTCCCCTTATTTTGGGGCAAAATTGCAGAAATTTCATTTACATTGGGGCAAAATTGCAGAAATTTTCCTTATTTTGGGGCAAAATTGCAAAAATTTCACTTATTTCAAGGTAATAAATCATTAATTCCCCTTATTTTGGGGCAAAAAGACAGAAATTCCCATGTTTTGAGGGAAAAAGACAGAAATTCCATTTATTTAGAGGCAAAAGGCAGAAATTCCCCTTATTTTGGAGCAAAAATGAAGAAATTTTTCTTTTTATGGCAAAAAGGTATGCATTCCCATTATTTTCGGGCAAAAAGGCAAACATTCCCCGTATTTTGGAGCAAAATTGCAGAAATTCCCCTAATTTTGGGGCAAAAGGCAGAAATTCCCTTTATTTTGGGGCAAAAATCAGAAATTCCCCTTATTTTGGGGCAAAATTCCAGAAATTTCCTTTATTTTGGAATAAAATTGCAGGAATTTACCTTATTTTGCTGCAAAATTGCAGAAATTTCACATATTTCAGGGCAAAAAGACTGAAATTTCCCTTATTTTGGGGCAAAAATGCAGAAATTTCACTTATATCTGGGAAAAAAGGCAGAAATTTTCCTCATTTTGTGGAAAAATGCAGAAATTCACCTTATTTTGAGGTAAAAAGGCTGAAATTCCCCTTATTTGGGGGCAAAAACACAGAAATTCCCCTTATTTTGTGGCACAAATGCAGAAATTTCTTTTATTTTGGGGCAAAATTGCAGAAATTTCACTTATTTCAGGGAATAATTCAAAAATTCCTTTTATTTTGGGGCAAAAAGACAGAAATTCTGTTTATTTTGGGGTAAAAAGGCAGAAATTTCACTTATTTTGAGGTAAAAACGCAGAAATTCCTCTTTTTTGGGGGCAAAAATGAAGAAATTTCCCTTTTTTGTGGCAAAAGGTATACATTTCCCTTACTTTCGGGATAAAAAGCAGAAATTCCCCGTATTTTGAAGCAAAATTGCATAAATTCTCTCAATTTTTGGGCAAAAAGGCAGAAATTCTTTTTATTTTGAGGCAAAAAGACAGAAAATCTCCTTTTTCAGGAGCAAACAGTCAGAAATTCCCCATATTGTGGGGCAAAATTGCAGAATTTTTTTTTGCATTGGGGCAAAATTGCAGAAATTTCCCTTATTTTAAGGCAAAATTGCAGAAATTTCACTTATTTCAGGTTAATAAGTCAGAAATTCCCCTCATTTTAGGGCAAAATTGCCAATATTTGCTTTACATTGGGGCAAAATTGAAGAAATTTCTCTTATTTTGTGGCAAAATTGCAGAAATTTCACTTATTTCAATTTAATAAGTCAGAAATTCCCCTTATTTTGGGGCAAACAAGACAGAAATTCCCTTTGTTTTGGGGGAAAAAGACAGAAATTCCACTTATTTAGAGGCAAAAAAGCAGAAATTCTTATTTTGGAGCAAAAATGAAGAAATTTTTCTCGTTTATTTCAAAAATTATGCATTCCCCTTATTTTCGGGGTAAAAGGCAGAAATTCCCTGTATTTTGGAGCAAAATTGCATAAATTCCCCTAATTGTGGGGCAAAAAGGCACAAATTCCCTATATGTTGGGGCAAAAAGAAAGAAATTCTTTTTATTTTGGGGCAAAACTCAGAAATTCCCCTTATTTTGGGGCAAAATTCCAGAAATTTCCCTTATTTTGGGGCAAAATTGAAGAAATTTCACTTATTTTGGGGCAAAATTGCAGAAATTTCACTTATTTTAGGGAAAAAAGCCAGAGATTTTCCTTATTTTGGGGCAAAAATGCAGAAATTCCCCTTATTTTGAGGTAAAAAGTCCGAAATTCTTCTTATTTGGAGGCAAAAAGGCAGAAATTTCCCTTATTTTGGGGCAAAAAGACAGAAATTCCCTTTTTTGTGGCAAAAATGCAGAAATTTCTTTTATTTTGGGGCAAAAATGAAGAAAATCCTTTTTTTGTGAGAAAAGGTATACATTCCTCTTACTTTCGGGATTAAAAGCAGAAATTTCCCGTATTTTGAACAAAATTGCAGAAATTCTCATAATTTTTGGGCAAAAAGGCAGAAATTCTCCTTATTTTGGGTCAAAAAGACAGAAAATCTCCTTTTTTTGGGAGCAAACAGTCAGAATTTCTCCTTATTTTGGGGCAAACTTGCAGAAATTTTGTTTACATTGGGGCAAAATTGCAGAAATTTTCCTTATTTTGGGGCAAAATTGCAGAAATTTCACTTATTTCAGGGTAATAAATCAGTAATTCCCCTTATTTTGGGGCAAAAAAGACAGAAATTCCCTTTGTTTTGGGGGCAAAAGACAGAAATTCCATTTATTTAGAGGCAAAAAGGCAGAAATTTTCCTTATTTTGGAGCAAAAATGAAGAAATTTCCCTTTTTATGGCAAAAGGTATGCATTCCCATTATTTTCAGGCAAAAAGGCAGAAATTCCCTGTATTTTAGAGCAAAATTGCAGAAATTCTCCTAATTTTGGGGCAAAAGGCAGAAATTCCCCTTATTTTGGGGCAAAATTCCAGAAATTTTCTTTATTTTGGGGCAAAATTGCAGGAATTTACTATATTTTGGGTCAAAATTGCAGAAATTTCACCTATTTGGTGCAAAATTGCAGAAATTTTACTTATTTTCAGGTATAAAGCCTGAAATTTCCTTTATTTTGGGGCAATAAGGGAGAAATTCCCCTTATTTTGGGGCAAAATTGCAGAAATTTCCCTTATTATGGGGAAAAATTGCAGAAATTTCCCTTATTTTAGAGCAAAATTGCAGCAATTTTACTTATTTCAGAGGAAAAAAACAAAAATTTTTCTTATTTTGGGGCAAAAAGGCAGAAATTCCCATTATTTTGGGGCAAAAAGGCAGAAATTTACCTTATTTTGTGGTAAAATTGCAGAAATTTCACATATTTCAGGGCAAAAAGGCAGAAATTTCCCTTATTTTGGGGCAAAATTGCAGAAATTTCACTTATTTCAGGGTAATAAGTCAGAAATTCCCCTTATTTTGGGGCAAAATACAGAAATTCCCTTTGTTTTGGGGGAAAAAGACAGAAATTCCACTTATTTAGAGGCAAAAAAGCAGAAATTCTTCTTATTTTGGAGCAAAAATGAAGAGATTTTTCTCGTTTATGGCAAAAGGTTATACATTCCCCTTATTTTTGGGCAAAAAGGCAGAAATTCCCTGTATTTTGGAGCAAAATTGCAGAAATTCCCCTAATTGTGGGGCAAAAAGGCAGAATTTCCCTATATGTTTGGGCAAAAACACAAAAATTCTCCTTATTTTGGGGCAAAACTCAGAAATTCCCCTTATTTTGGGGCAAAATTGCAGAAATTTCACATATTTCAGGGCATAATTCAAAAATTCCTTTTATTTTGGGGCAAAATGACAGAAATTCCGTTTATTTTTGTTTAAAAAGGCAGAAATTTCACTTATTTTGAGGTAAAAAGGCAGAAATTGCTCTAAGTTTGGGGCAAAATGAAGAAATTTCCCTTTTTTGTGGCAAAAAGTATACATTCCCCTTACTTTCGGGATAATAAGCAGAAATTCCCCGTATTTTGAAGCAAAGTTGCAGAAATTCTCTCAATTTTCGTGCAAAAAGGCAGAAATTCTCCTTCTTTTAAGGCAAAAAGACAGAAAATCTCCTTTTTCGGGAGCAAACAGATAGAAATTCTCCTTATTTTCGGGAAAAATTGCAAAAATTTCACTTATTTCAGGGTAATAAGTCAGAAATTCCCCTTATTTTGGTGAAAAATACAGAAATTCCCGTTTGTTTTGAGAGAAAAAGACAGAAATTCCACTTATTTAGAGGCTAAAAAGCCGAAATTCTTCTTATTTTGGAGCAAAAATGAAGAAATTTTCCTCGTTTATTTCAAAAAGTTATGCATTCCCCTTTTTTTTCGGTCAAAAAGGCAGAAATTCCCTGTATTTTGGAGCAAAATTGCAGAAATTCCCATAATTGTGGGGCAAAAAGAAAGAAATTCATTATATGTTGGGGCGAAAACACAGAAATTCTCTTTATTTTGGGGCAAAACTCAGAAATTCCACTTATTTTGGGGCAAAATTCCAGAAATTTCCCTTATTCTGGGGCAAAATTGCAGAAATTTCACTTATTTTGAGCAAAATTGCAGAAATTTCACTTATTTCAGGGAAAAAAAGGAATTTTGTTATTATGGGGCATAAAGGCAGAAATTCCACTTATTTTGAGGTAAAAAGGCTGAAATTCCCCTTATTTGGGGGCAAAAAGGCAGAAATATCCCTTATTTTGGGGCAAAATTGCAGAAATTTCACTTATTACAGGGTAATAAGTCAGAAATTCCCCTTAATTTGGGGCAAAAAAGACAGAAGTTCTCTTTGTTTTGGGGGAAAAACAAGAAATTCCACTTATTTAGAGGCAAGAAGGCAGAAATTCCCCTTATTTTGGAGCAAAAATGAAGAAGTTTCCCTTTTTATGGCAAAAAGGTATGCATTCCCATTATTTTCGGGCAAAAAGGCAGAAATTCCCCATATTTTGGGGCAAAATTGCAGAAATTCCCCTAAATTTGGGGCAAAAGGCAGAAATTGCCTTTATTTTGGGGCAAAAATCATGAATTCCCCTTATTTTGAGGCAAAATTCAAGAAATTTCCTTTATTTTGGGGCAAAATTGCAGGAATTTACCTTATTTTGGGGAAAAATTGAAGAAATTTTTCTTATTTGGGGCAAAATTGCAGAAATTTCACTTATTTACAGGTAAAAAGGCTGCAATTTCCTTTAGTTTGGGGCAAAAAGGGAGAAATTCCCCTTATTTTTGGGGCAAAATTGCAGAAATTTCCCTTATTATTGGGAAAAATTGCAAAAATTTTCCTTATTTTAGAGCAAAATTGCAGCAATTTTACTTATTTCAGAGAAAAAAAGCAAAAATTTTTCTTATTTTGGGGCATAAAGGCAGAAATTCCCATTATTTTGGGGCAAAAATGAAGAAATTCACCTTATTTTGTGGTAAAATTGCAGAAATTTCACATATTTCAGGGCAAAAAGGCAGAAATTCCCCTTATTTTGGGGCAAAATACAGAAATTCCCTTTGTTTTGGGGGAAAAAGACAGAAATTCCACTTATTTAGAGGCAAAAAAGCACACATTCTTCTTATTTTGGAGCAAAAATGAAGAAATTTTTCTCGTTTATGGCAAAAGGTTATGCATTCCCCTTATTTTTGGGCAAAAAGGCAGAAATTCCCGGTATTTTGGAGCAAAATTGCAGAAATTCCCCTAATTGTGGGGCAAAAAAGCAGAAATTCCCTATATGTTGGGGCAAAACCACAGAAATTCTCCTTATTTTGGGGCAAAACTCAGAAATTCCCCTTATTTTGGGGCAAAATTCCAGAAATTTCTTTTATTTTGGGGCAAAATTGCAGAAATTTCACTAATTTGGTGCAAAATTGCAGAAATTTCAATTATTTTAAAGAAAAAAGCCAGAAATTTTTCTTATTTTGGGGCAAAAATGCAGAAATTCCCCTTATTTTGAGGTAAAAATGCTGTAATTCCCCTTATTTGGGGGCAAAAAGGCAGAAATTTCCCTTATTTTGGGGCAAAGAGACCGAAATTCCCCCTTATTTTGTGGCAAAAATGCAGAAATTTCTTTTATTTTGGGGCAAAATTGCAGAAATTTCACATATTTCAGGGCATAATTCAAAAATTCCTTTTATTTTGGGGAAAAATGACAGAAATTCCATTTTTTTGTGTAAAAAGGCAGAAATTTCACTTATTTTGAAGTAAAAAGGAAGAAATTGCTCTAATTTTGGGGCAAAAATGAAGAAATTTCCCTTTTTTGTGGCAAAAGGTATACATTCCCCTTACTTTCGGGATAATAAGCAGAAATTCCCCGTATTTTGAAGCAAAATTGCAGAAATTCTCTCAATTTGTGGGCAAAAAGGCAGAAATTCTCCTTATTTTATGGTAAAGAAACAGAAAATCTCCTTTTTCGGGAGCAAACAGTCAGAAATTCCCCTAATTTTGGGGCAAAATTGCAGAAATTTCCTTTACATTGGGGCAAAATTGCAGAAATTTCCCTTATTTTGGGGCTAAATTGCAGAAATTTCACTTATTTCAGGGTAATAAGTCAGAAATTTCCCTTATTTTGAGGCAAAAAAAGAGAAATTCCCTTTGTTTTGGGGGAAAAAGACAGAAATTCCACTTATATAGAGGCAAAAAGGAAGAAATTCCCTTTATTTTGGAGCAAAAAATGAAGAAATTTCACTTTTTATGACAAAAAAGTATGCATTCCATTATTTTCGGGCAAAAAGGCAGAAACTCCCCGTATTTTGGAGCAAAAATGCAGAAATTCCCCTTATTTTTGGGCAAAAGGCAGAAATTCCGTTTATTTTGGGGCAAAAATGAGAAATTCCCATTATTTTGGGACAAAATTCCAGAAATTTCCTTTATTTTGGGGCAAAATTGCAGGAATTTACTTTATTTTGGGGCAAAATTGCAGAAATTTCCCTTATTTGGAGCAAAATTGCAGAAATTTCACTTATTTTCAGGTAAAAAGTCTGAAATTTCCTTTGTTTTGGGGCAAAAAGGAAGAAATTCCCCTTATTTTTGGGCAAAATTGCAGAAATTTTTCTTATTATGTAAAAAAATTGCAAAAATTTCCCTTATTTTAGGGCAAAATTGCAGAAATTTCACTTATTTCAGAGAAAAAAATCAAAAATTTTTCTTTTTTTGGGGCAAAAAGGCAGAAATTCCCATTAATTTGGAGCAAAAAGGCAGAAATTCACCTTATTTTGGGGTAAGATTTCAGAAATTTCACATATTTCAGGGCAAAAAGGTAAAAATTTCCCTTATTTTGGGGCAAAATTACAGAAATTTCACTTATTTCTGGGTAATAAGTCAGAAATTTCCCTCATTTTGGGACAAAAAAGACAGAAATTCCCTATGTTTTGGGGGAAAAAGACAGAAATTCCACTTATTTAGAGGCTAAAAAGCCGAAATTCTTCTTATTTTGGAGCAAAAATGAAGAATTTTTCCTCTTTTATGGCAAAAACTTATGCATTTCCTGTATTTTCGGGGAAAATGCAGAAATTCCCGGTATTTTGGAGCAAAATTCCAGAAATTTCCGTTATTTTGGGGCAAAATTGCAGAAATTTCACTTATTTTGGGGCAAAATTGCAGAAATTTCACTTATTTCAGGGAAAAAAGGCAGAAATTTTCCTTATTTTAGGGCAAAAATGCAGAAATTCCCCTTATTTTGAAGTAAAAAGGCTGAAATTCCCCTTATTTAAGGGCAAAAAGGCAGAAATTTCCCTTATTTTGGGGCAAAAAAACAGAAATTCTCCTTATTTTGTGGCAAAAATGCAGAAATTTCTTTTATTTTGGGGCAAAATTCCAGAAATTTCACATATTTCAGGGCATAATTCAAATATTCCTTTTATTTTGGGGCAAAAAGACAGAAATTCCGTTTATTTTTGGGTAAAAAGGCAGAAATTTCACTTATTTTGAGGTAAAAAGGCTGAAATTCCTCTTATTTTGGGACAAAAATGAAGACATTTCCCTTTTTTTGTGGCAAAAGGTATACATTCCTCTTACTTTCAGGATAATAAACAGAAATTCCCCGTATTTTGAAGCAAAATTGCAGAAATTCTCTCAATTTTCGTGCAAAAAGGCAAAAATTCTCCTTATTTTGGGGCAAAACGACAGAAAATCTGTTTTTCGGGAGCAAACAGTTAGAAATTCCCCTTATTTTGGGGCAAAATTGCAGAAATTTCCTTTACATTGGGGCAAAATTGAAAAAATTTCCCTTATTTTGGGGCAAAGTTGCAGAAATTTCACTTATTTCAGGGTAATAAGTAAGAAATTCCCCTTATTTTGGGGCAAAGAAGACAGAAATTCCCTTTGTTTTGGGGGAAAAAGACAGAAATTCCACTTATATAGAGGCAAAAAGGAAGAAATTCCCTTTATTTTGGAGCAAAAATGAAGAAATTTCACTTTTTATGACAAAAAGGTATGCATTCCATTATTTTCGGGCAAAAAGGCAGAAACTCCCCGTATTTTGGAGCAAAAATGCAGAAATTCTCCTTATTTTTGGGCAAAAGGCAGAAATTCCATTTATTTTGGGGCAAAAATCAGAAATTCCCATTATTTTGGGGCAAAATTCCAGAAATTTCCTTTATTTTGGGGCAAAATTGCAGGAATTTACCTTATTTTGGGGCAAAATTGCAGAAATTTCCCTTATTTGGAGCAAAATTGCAGAAATTTCACTTATTTTAAGGTAAAAAGTCTGAAATTTCCTTTGTTTTGGGGCAAAAAGGAAGAAATTCCCCTTATTTTGGGGCAAAATTGCAGAAATTTTTCTTATTATGTAAAAAAATTGCAAAAATTTCCCTTATTTTAGGGCAAAATTGCAGAAATTTCACTTATTTCAGAGAAAAAAATCAAAAATTTTTCTTTTTTGGGGGCAAAAAGGCAGAAATTCCCATTAATTTGGAGCAAAAAGGCAGAAATTCACCTTATTTTGGGGTAAAATTTCAGAAATTTCACATATTTCAGGGCAAAAAGGTAGAAATTTCCCGTATTTTGGGGCAAAATTACAGAAATTTCACTTATTTCAGGGTAATAAGTCAGAAATTTCCCTTATTTTGGGACAAAAAAGACAGAAATTCCCTATGTTTTGGGGGAAAAAGACAGAAATTCCACTTATTTAGAGGCTAAAAAGCCGAATTTCTTCTTGTTTTGGAGCAAAAATGAAGAAATTTTCCTCTTTTATGGCAAAAACTTATGCATTTCCTGTATTTTCGGGGAAAATGCAGAAATTTCCCGTATTTTGGAGCAAAATTCCAGAAATTTCCGTTATTTTGGGGCAAAATTGCAGAAATTTCACTTATTTTGGGGCAAAATTGCAGAAATTTCACTTATTTCAGGGAAAAAAGGCAGAAATTTTCCTTATTTTAGGGCAAAAATGCAGAAATTCCCCTTATTTTGAAGTAAAAAGGCTGAAATTCCCCTTATTTGGGGGCAAAAAGGCAGAAATTTCCCTTATTTTGGGGCAAAAAAACAGAAATTCTCCTTATTTTGTGGCAAAAATGCAGAAATTTCTTTTATTTTGGGGCAAAATTCCAGAAATTTCACATATTTCAGGGCATAATTCAAAAATTCCTTTTATTTTGGGGCAAAAAGTAAGAAATTCCGTTTATTTTTGGGTAAAAAGGCAGAAATTTCACTTATTTTGAGGTAAAAAGGCTGAAATTCCTCTTATTTTGGGACAAAAATGAAGACATTTCCCTTTTTTTGTGGCAAAAGGTATACATTCCTCTTACTTTCAGGATAATAAACAGAAATTCCCCGTATTTTGAAGCAAAATTGCAGAAATTCTCTCAATTTTCGTGCAAAATGCAAAAATTCTCCTTATTTTGGGGCAAAACGACAGAAAATCTGCTTTTTCGGGAGCAAACAGTTAGAAATTCCCCTTATTTTCGGGCAAAATTGCAGAAATTTCCTTTACATTGGGGCAAAATTGAAAAAATTTCCCTTATTTTGGGGCAAAGTTGCAGAAATTTCACTTATTTCAGGGTAATAAGTAAGAAATTCCCCTTATTTTGGGGCAAAGAAGACAGAAATTCCCTTTGTTTTGGGGGAAAAAGACAGAAATTCCACTTATATAGAGGCAAAAAGGAAGAAATTCCCTTTATTTTGGAGCAAAAATGAAAAAATTTCACTTTTTATGACAAAAAGGTATGCATTCCATTATTTTCGGGCAAAAAGGCAGAAACTCCCCGTATTTTGGAGCAAAAATGCAGAAATTCTCCTTATTTTTGGGCAAAAGGCAGAAATTCCATTTATTTTGGGGCAAAAATCAGAAATTCCCATTATTTTGGGGCAAAATTCCAGAAATTTCCTTCATTTTGGGGCATAATTGCAGGAATTTACCTTATTTTGGGGCAAAATTGCAGAAATTTCCCTTATTTGGAGCAAAATTGCAGAAATTTCACTTATTTTAAGGTAAAAAGTCTGAAATTTCCTTTGTTTTGGGGCAAAAAGGAAGAAATTCCCCTTATTTTGGGGCAAAATTGCAGAAATTTTTCTTATTATGTAAAAAAATTGCAAAAATTTCCCTTATTTTAGGGCAAAATTGCAGAAATTTCACTTATTTCAGAGAAAAAAATCAAAAATTTTTCTTTTTTGGGGGCAAAAAGGCAGAAATTCCCATTAATTTGGAGCAAAAAGGCAGAAATTCACCTTATTTTGGGGTAAAATTTCAGAAATTTCATATATTTCAGGGCAAAAAGGTAGAAATTTCCCGTATTTTGGGGCAAAATTACAGAAATTTCACTTATTTCAGGGTAATAAGTCAGAAATTTCCCTTATTTTGGGACAAAAAAGACAGAAATTCCCTATGTTTTGGGGGAAAAAGACAGAAATTCCACTTATTTAGAGGCTAAAAAGCCGAATTTCTTCTTGTTTTGGAGCAAAAATGAAGAAATTTTCCTCTTTTATGGCAAAAACTTATGCATTTCCTGTATTTTCGGGGAAAATGCAGAAATTCCCCGTATTTTGGAGCAAAATTCCAGAAATTTCCGTTATTTTGGGGCAAAATTGCAGAAATTTCACTTATTTTGGGGCAAAATTGCAGAAATTTCACTTATTTCAGGGAAAAAAGGCAGAAATTTTCCTTATTTTAGGGCAAAAATGCAGAAATTCCCCTTATTTTGAAGTAAAAAGGCTGAAATTCCCCTTATTTGGGGGCAAAAAGGCAGAAATTTCCCTTATTTTGGGGCAAAAAAACAGAAATTCTCCTTATTTTGTGGCAAAAATGCAGAAATTTCTTTTATTTTGGGGCAAAATTCCAGAAATTTCACATATTTCAGGGCATAATTCAAAAATTCCTTTTATTTTGGGGCAAAAAGACAGAAATTCCGTTTATTTTTGGGTAAAAAGGCAGAAATTTCACCTATTTTGAGGTAAAAAGGCTGAAATTCCTCTTATTTTGGGACAAAAATGAAGACATTTCCCTTTTTTTGTGGCAAAAGGTATACATTCCTCTTACTTTCAGGATAATAAACAGAAATTCCCCGTATTTTGAAGCAAAATTGCAGAAATTCTCTCAATTTTCGTGCAAAAAGGCAAAAATTCTCCTTATTTTGGGGCAAACGACAGAAAATCTGCTTTTTCGGGAGCAAACAGTTAGAAATTCCCCTTATTTTGGGGCAAAATTGCAGAAATTTCCTTTACATTGGGGCAAAATTGAAAAAATTTCCCTTATTTTGGGGCAAAGTTGCAGAAATTTCACTTATTTCAGGGTAATAAGTAAGAAATTCCCCTTATTTTGGGGCAAAGAAGACAGAAATTCTCTTTGTTTTGGGGGAAAAAGACAGAAATTCCACTTATATAGAGGCAAAAAGGAAGAAATTCCCTTTATTTTGGAGCAAAAATGAAGAAATTTCACTTTTTATGACAAAAAGGTATGCATTCCATTATTTTCGGGCAAAAAGGCAGAAACTCCCCGTATTTTGGAGCAAAAATGCAGAAATTCTCTTTATTTTTGGGCAAAAGGCAGAAATTCCATTTATTTTGGGGCAAAAATCAGAAATTCCCATTATTTTGGGGCAAAATTCCAGAAATTTCCTTTATTTTGGGGCAAAATTGCAGGAATTTACCTTATTTTGGGGCAAAATTGCAGAAATTTCCCTTATTTGGAGCAAAATTGCAGAAATTTCACTTATTTTAAGGTAAAAAGTCTGAAATTTCCTTTGTTTTGGGGCAAAAAGGAAGAAATTCCCCTTATTTTGGGGCAAAATTGCAGAAAATTTTCTTATTATGTAAAAAAATTGCAAAAATTTCCCTTATTTTAGGGCAAAATTGCAGAAATTTCACTTATTTCAGAGAAAAAAATCAAAAATTTTTCTTTTTTGGGGGCAAAAAGGCAGAAATTCCCATTAATTTGGAGCAAAAAGGCAGAAATTCACCTTATTTTGGGGTAAAATTTCAGAAATTTCACATATTTCAGGGCAAAAAGGTAGAAATTTCCCGTATTTTGGGGCAAAATTACAGAAATTTCACTTATTTCAGGGTAATAAGTCAGAAATTTCCCTTATTTTGGGACAAAAAAGACAGAAATTCCCTATGTTTTGGGGGAAAAAGACAGAAATTCCACTTATTTAGAGGCTAAAAAGCCGAAATTCTTCTTGTTTTGGAGCAAAAATGAAGAAATTTTCCTCTTTTATGGCAAAAACTTATGCATTTCCTGTATTTTCGGGGAAAATGCAGAAATTCCCCGTATTTTGGAGCAAAATTCCAGAAATTTCCGTTATTTTGGGGCAAAATTGCAGAAATTTCACTTATTTTGGGGCAAAATTGCAGAAATTTCACTTATTTCAGGGAAAAAAGGCAGAAATTTTCCTTATTTTAGGGCAAAAATGCAGAAATTCCCCTTATTTTGAAGTAAAAAGGCTGAAATTCCCCTTATTTGGGGGCAAAAAGGCAGAAATTTCCCTTATTTTGGGGCAAAAAAACAGAAATTCTCCTTATTTTGTGGCAAAAATGCAGAAATTTCTTTTATTTTGGGGCAAAATTCCAGAAATTTCACATATTTCAGGGCATAATTCAAAAATTCCTTTTATTTTGGGGCAAAAAGACAGAAATTCCGTTTATTTTTGGGTAAAAAGGCAGAAATTTCACTTATTTTGAGGTAAAAAGGCTGAAATTCCTCTTATTTTGGGACAAAAATGAAGACATTTCCCTTTTTTTGTGGCAAAAGGTATACATTCCTCTTACTTTCAGGATAATAAACAGAAATTCCCCGTATTTTGAAGCAAAATTGCAGAAATTCTCTCAATTTTCGTGCAAAAAGGCAAAAATTCTCCTTATTTTGGGGCAAAACGACAGAAAATCTGCTTTTTCGGGAGCAAACAGTTAGAAATTCCCCTTATTTGGGGGCAAAGAGGCAGAAATATCCCTTATTTTGGGGTAAAATTGCAGAAATTTCACTTATTACAGGGTAATAAGTGAGAAATTCCCCTTAATTTGGGGCAAAAAAGACAGAAATTCCCTTTGTTTTGGGGGAAAAAGAAGAAATTCCACTTACTTAGTGGCAAGAAGGCAGAAATTCCCCTTATTTTGGAGCAAAAATGAAGAAATTTCCCTTTTTATGGCAAAAAGGTATGCATTCCTATTATTTTTGGGCAAAAAGGCAGAAATTCCCAATATTTTGGGGCAAAATTGCAGAAATTCCCCTAAATTTGGGGCAAAAGGCAGAAATTCCCTTTATATTGGGGCAAAAATCATAAATTCCCCTTATTTTGGGGCAAAATTCAAGAAATTTCCTTTATTTTGGGGCAAAATTGCAGGAATTTACCTTATTTTGGGGCAAAATTGCAGAAATTTTTCTTATTTGGTGCAAAATTGCAGAAATTTCACTTATTTTCAGGTAAAAAGGCTGAAATTTCCTTTAGTTTGGGGCAAAAAGGGAGAAATTCCCCTTATTTTGCGGCAAAATTGCTGAAATTTCCCTTATTATTGGGAAAAATTGCAGAAATTTTCCTTATTTTAGAGCAAAATTGCAGCAATTTCACTTATTTCGAAGAAAAAAAGCAAAAATTTTTCTTATTTTGGGGCAAAAAGGCAGAAATTCCCATTATTTTGGGGGAAAAAAGGCAGAAATTCACCTTATTTTGGGGTAAAATTGCAGAAATTTCACTTATTTTGGGGCAAAAAGGCAGAAATTTCCTTATTTTGGGGCAAAATTGCAGAAATTTCACTTATTTCAGGGTAATAATTCAGAAATTCCCCTTATTTTGGGGCAAAATACAGAAATTCACTTATTTTCAGGTAAAAAGGCTGAAATTTCCTTTGTTTTGGGGCAAAAAGGAAGAAATTCCCCTTATTTTGGGGCAAAATTGCAGAAATTTTTCTTATTATGTAAAAAAATTGCCAAAATTTCCCTTATTTTAGGGCAAAATTGCTGAAATTTCACTTATTTCAGAGAAAAAAAGCAAAAGTTTTTCTTATGTTGGGGCAAAAAGGCAGAAATTCACATTATTTTGGGGAAAAAAGCAGAAATTCACTTTATTTTGAGGTAAAATTGCAGAAATTTCACATATTTCAGGGCAAAAAGGCAGAAATTTCCCTTATTTTGGGGAAAAATTGCAGAAATTTTTTTTATTTGGGGCAAAATTGCAGAAATTTCACTTATTTTCAGGTAAAAAGGCTTAAATTTTCTTTAGTTTGCGGCAAAAAGGGAGAAATTCCTTTTATTTTGGGGCAAAATTGAAGAAATTTCCCTTATTATTGGAAAAAATTGCAGAAATTTTCCTTATTTAAAGCAAAATTGCAGCAATTTCACTTATTTCAGAGAAAAAAAGCAAAAATTTTTCTTATTTTGGGACAAAAAGGCAGAAATTCCCATTATTTTGGGGCAAAAAGGCAGAAATTCACCTTATTTTGGGGTAAAATTGCAGAAATTTCACATATTTCAGGGAAAAAGGCAGAAATTTCCTTTATTTTAAGGCAAAATTGCAGAAATTTGACTTATTTCAGGGTAATAAGTCAGAAATTCCCCTTATTTTGGGGCAAAATACAGAAATTTCCTTTGTTTTCGGGGAAAAACACAGAAATTCCACTTATTTGGAGGCAAAAAAACAGAAATTCTTCTTATTTTGGAGCAAAAATGAAGATTTTTTCCTCGCTTATGGCAAAAGGTTATGCATTCCCCTTATTTTTGGGCAAAAAGGCAGAAATTCCCTGTATTTTGGAGCAAAATTGCAGAAATTCCCCTAATTGTGGGGCAAAAAGGCAGAAATTCCCTATATGTTGGGGCAAAAACACAGAAATTCTCCTTATTTTGGGGCGAAACTCATAAATTCCACTTATTTTGGCATAAAATTCCAGAAATTTCCCTTATTTTGGGGCAAAATTGCAGAAATTTCACTTATTTTGGGGCAAAATTGCAGAAATTTCACTTATTACAGGGTAATAAGTCAGAAATTCCCCTTAATTTGTGGCAAAAAAGACAGAAATTCTCTTTGTTTTGGGGGAAAAAGAAGAAATTCCACTAATTTAGAGGCAAGAAGGCAGAAATTCCCCTTATTTTGGAGCAAAAATGAAGAAATTTCCCTTTTCATGGCAAAAAGGTATGCATTCCCATTATTTCCGGGCAAAAAGGCAGAAATTCCCTATATTTTGGGGCATAATTGCAGAAATTCCCGTAAATTTGGGGCAAAAGGCAAAAATTCCCTTTATTTTGAAGCAAAAATCATAAATTCCCCTTATTTTGGGGCAAAATACAAGAAATTTCCTTTATTTTGGGGCAAAATTGCAGGAATTTACCTTATTTTGGGGCAAAATTGTAGAAATTTTTCTTATTTGGGGAAAAATTGCAGAAATTTCACTTCTTTTGAGAAAAAAAGGCTGAAATTTCCTTTAGTTTGGGGCAAAAATGGAGAAATTCCTTTTATTTTGCGGCAAAATTGCAGCAATTTCACTTATTTCAGAGAAAAAAAGCAAAAATTTTTCTTATTTTGGGGCAAAAAGGCAGAAATTCCCATTATTTTGGGGCAAAAAGGCAGAAATTCACCTTATTTTGGGGTAAAATTGCAGAAATTTCACATATTTCAGGGCAAAAAGGCAGAAATTTCCCTTATTTTGGGGCAAAATTGCAGAAATTTTACTTATTTCAGGGTAATAATTCAGAAATTCCCCTTATTTTGGGGCAAAATACAGAAATTCCCTTTGTTTTGGGGGAAAAAGACAGAAATTCCACTTATTTTGAGTCAAAAAAGCAGAAATTCTTTTTATTTTGGAGCAAAAATAAAGAAATTTTCCTCGTTTATGGCAAAAGGTTATGCATTCCCCTTATTATTGGGCAAAAAGCAGAAATTCCCTGTATTTTGGAGCAAAATATCAGAAATTCCCCTAATTGTGAAGCAAAAAGGCAGAAATTCCCTATATGTTGGGGCAAAAACACAGAAATTCTCCTTATTTTGGGGCAAAACTCAGAAATTTCCCTTATTTTGGGGCAAAATTCCAGAAATTTCCCTTATTTTGAGGCAAAATTGCAGAAATTTCATTTTTTTGGGGCAAAATTGCAGTAATTTACCTTATTTTGAAGCAAAATTGCAGAAATTTCTTTTATTTGGAGCAAAATTGCAGATGTTTCACTTATTTTCAGGTAAAAAGGCTGAAATTTCCTTTGTTTTGGGGCAAAAAGGAAGAAATTCCCCTTATTTTGGGGCAAAATTGCAGAAATTTTTCTTATGTGAAAAAATTTCAAAAATTTCCCTTATTTTAGGGCAAAATTGCAGAAATTTCACTTATTTCAGAGGGAAAAAATCAAAAATTTTTCTTATTTTGGGACAAAACGGCAGAAATTCCCATTATTTTGGGGCAAAAAAGCAGGAATTCACGTTATTTTGAGGTAAAATTGCAGAAATTTCACATATTTCAGGGAAAAAAGGCAGAAATTTCCCTTATTTTCGGGCAAAATTGAAGAAATTTCACTTATTTCTGGGTAATAAGTCAGAAATTCCCCTTATTTTTTGGCAAAAAAGACAGAAATTCCCTTTGTTTTGGGAACAAAAGACAGAAATTCCACTTATTGAGAAGCAAAAAGGCAGAAATTCCCCTTATTTTGGAGCAAAAATGAAGAAATTTCTCTTTTTTATTGCAAAAAGTTATGCATTCCCCTTATTTTCGTGCAAAAAGGCAGAAATTCCCTGTATTTTGGAGCAAAATTGCAGAAATTCCCCTAATTGTGGGGCAAAAAGGCAGAAATTTCCTATATGTTGGGGCAAAAAGACAGAAATTCTCCTTATTTTGGGGCAAAACTCAGAAATTCCACATATTTTGGGGCAAAATTGCAGAAAGTTCACTTACTTCAGAGAAAAAAGGCAGAAATTTTCTTTATTTTAGGGCAAAAATGTAGAAATTCGTAATATTTTGTGGCAAAAATGCAGAAATTCCCATTATTTTGAGGTAAAAAGGGTGAAATTCCCCTTATTTGTGGGCAAAAAGGCAAAAATTTCCCTTATTTTTGGGCAAAATTGCAGAACCTTCACTTATTTCAGAGTAATGTCAGAAATTTTTCTTATTTTGGGGTAAAAAAGACAGAAAATCCCTTTGTTTTGGGGAAAAAAGACAGAAATTCCACTTATTTAGAGGCAAAAAAGCAGAAATTCCCCTTATTTTGAAGCAAAAATGAAGAAATTTCCCTTTTTTAAGGAAAAAAGTTATGCATTCTTCTTATTTTCGGGCAAAAAGGCAGAAATTCCCCGTATTTTGGAGCAAAATTGCAAAAATTCCCCTAATTGTGGGGCAAAAATGCAGAAATTCCCTATATGTTGGGGCAAAAGACAGAAATTCTCCTTATTTTGGGGCAAAACTCAGAAATTCCACATATTTTGGGGCAAAATTGCAGAAATTTCACTTATTTCAGGGTAATAAGTCAGAAATTCCCCTTAATTTGTGGCAAAAAAGATATTCCCTTTGTTTTTGGGGAAAAAGACATAAATTCCACTTATTTAGAGGCAAAACGGCAGAAATTTCCCTTATTTTAAAGCAACAATGAAGAAATTTCCCTTTTTATGGCAAAAAGGTATGCATTCCCATTATTTTCGGGCAAAAAGGCAGAAATTCCCCGTATTTTGGAGCAAAATTGCAGAAATCCCCTAAATTTGGGGCAAAAGGCAGAAATTCCCTTTATTTGGGACAAAAATCAGAAATACCCCTTATTTTGGGGCAAAATTCAAGAAATTTCCTTTATTTTGGGGCAAAATATCAGGAATTTACCTTATTTTGGGGCAAAATTGCAGAAAATTTTATTATTTGAGGCAAAATTGCAGAAATTTCACTTATTTTTAGGTAAAAAGGCTGAAATTTCCTTTATTTTGGGGCAAAAAGGAAGAAATTCCCTGTATTTTGGGGCAAAATTGCAGAAATTTCCTTTATTATTGGGAAAAATTGCAGAAATTTTTTTTATTTTAGGACAAAATTGCAGAAATTTCACTTATTTCAGAGAAAAAAAGCAAGAATTTTTTTTTATTTTGGGGCAAAAAGGCAGAAATTCCCATTATTTTGGGGCAAAAAGGCAGATATTCACCTTATTTTGGGGTAAAATTGCAGAAATTTCACATATTTCTGGGCAAAAAGTCAGAAATTTCCCTTATTTTGGGGCAAAATTGCAGAAATTTCACTTATTTCAGGGAAATAATTCAGAAATTCCACTTATATTGAGGCAAAAAAAACAGAAATTCCCTTTGTTTTGAGGGAAAAATACAGAAATTCCACTTATTTAGAGGCAAATAGGCAGAAATTTCCCTTTTTTTGGAGCAAAAATAAAGAAATTTTCCTTTTTTATGGCAAAAAGTTATGCATTCCCCTTTTTTCGGGCAGAAATCAGAAATTCCCCGTATTTTGGAGCAAAATTGCAGAAATTCCCCTAGTTGTGGGGCAAAAAGACAGAAATTCCCTATATGTTGGGGCAAAAAGACAGAAATTCTCTTTATTTTGGGGCAAAACTCATAAATTCCACTTATTTTGGCATAAAATTCCAGAAATTTCCCTTATTTTGGGGCAAAATTGCAGAAATTTCACTTATTTTGGGGCAAAATTGCAGAAATTTCACTTATTTCAGGGAAAAAAGGCAGAAATTTTTTTATTTTGGGGCAAAAAGCAAAAATTCCTAATATTTTGTGGCAAAAATGCAGAAATTCCCCTTATTTTGAGGTAAAAAGGCTGAAATTCCCCTTATTTGGCGGCAAAAAGTCAGAAATTTCCCTCATTTTGGGGCAAAATTGCAGAAATTTCACTTATTTCAGGGTAATAAGTCATAAATTTTGCTCATTTTGGGGCAAAAAAGAAAGAAAATCCCTTTTTTGGGGGGAAAAAGACAGAAATTCCACTTATTTAGAGGCAAAAAAGCGGAAATTCCCGTTATTTTGGAAAAAAATGAAGAAATTTCACTTTTTTAAGGCAAAAATGTATGCATTCTTCTTATTTTCGGGCAAAAAGGAGGAAATTCCCATTATTTTGGGGCAAAAAACAGAAATTCACCTTATTTTGAGGTAAAATTGAAAAAATTTCCCTTATTTTGGGGCAAAATAGCAGAAATTTCACTTATTTCAGAGTAATAAGTCAGAAATTCCCCGTATTTTGGGGCAAAAAAGACAAAAATTACCTTTGTTTTGGGGGAAAAAGACAGAAATTCCACTTATTGAGAAGCAAAAAGGCAGAAATTCCCTTAATTTTGAAGCAAAAATGAAGAAATTTCCCTCGTTTATGGCAAAAAGTTATGCATTCCACTTATTTTCAGGCGAAATGGCAGAAATTCCCCGTATTTTGGAGCAAAATTGCAGAAATTCCCATAATTGTGGTGCAAAAAGGCAGAAATTTCCTATATGTTGAGGCAGAAATACAGAAATTCTTCTTATTTTGGGGCAAAACTCAGAAATTCCACTTATTTTGGGGCAAAATTGCAGAAATTTCACTTACTTCAGGGAAAAAAGGCAGAAATTTTCCTTATTTTGGTGCAAAAAGGCAAAAATTTCCCTTATTTTGGGGCTAAATTGCAGAAATTACACTTATTTCAGGGTAAAAAGTCAGAAAATTTTCTTATTTTGGGCAAAAAAGACAGAAAATCTTTTTGTTTTGGGGAAAAGAGCAGAAATTCCACTTATTTAGAGGAAAAAAAGCAGAAATTCCCCTTATTTTGAAGCAAAAATGAAGACATTTTTCTTTTTTAAGGCAAAAAGGTATGCATTCTTCTTATTATCTGGCAAAAAGGCAGAAATTCGCGGTATTTTGGAGCAAAATTGCAAAAATTCCCCTAATTCTGGTGCAAAAATGCAGAAATTTCTTATATGTTGGGGCAAAAAGACAGAAATTCTCCTTATTTTGCGGCAAAACTCAGAAATTCCACTTATTTTGGGGCAAAATTCCAGAAATTTCCCTTATTCTGGGGCAAAATTGCAGAAATTTCACTTATTTTGGACAAAATTGAAGGAATTTCACTTATTTCAGGGGAAAAAAAGAAATTTTGTTATTTTGGGCAAAAAGGCAGAAATTCCCCTTATTTTGAGGTAAAAAGGCTGAAATTCCCCTTATTTGGGGGCAAAAAGGCAGAAATATCCTTTATTTTGCGGCAAAATTGCAGAAATTTTCTTATTTCAGGGTAATAAGTCAGAAATTCCTTTTAATTTTGGGCAAAAAAGACAGAAATTCCCTTTGTTTTTGGGGAAAAAGACAGAAATTCCACTTATTTAGAGGTAAAAAGGCAGAAATTTCTCTTATTTTGCAGCAACAATGAAAAAATTTCCCTTTTTGTGGCAAAAAGGAATGCAATCCCATTATTTTCGGGCAAAAAAGCAGAAATTCCCCGTATTTTGGAGCAAAATTGCAGAAATTCCCCTAAATTTGGGGCAAAAGGCAGAAATTCCCTTTATTTTGGGGCAAAAATCATAAATTCCCCTTATTTTGGGGCAAAATTCAAGAAATATCCTTTATTTTGGGGCAAAATTGCAGGAATTTACCTTATTTTGGGGCAAAATTGCAGAGATTTTTCTTATTTGGGGAAAAATTGCAGATATTTCACTTATTTTCAGGTAAAAAGGCTGAAATATCCTTTATTTTGGGGCAAAAAGGCAGAAATTCACCTTATTTTGGGGTAACATTGCAGAAATTTCACATATTCTGGGCAAAAAGTCAGAAATTTCCCTTATTTTGGGGCAAAATTGCAGAAATTTCACTTATTTCAGGGAAATAAGTCAGAAATTCCACTTATATTGAGGCAAAAAAGACAGAAATTCCCTTTGTTTTGAGAAATAAAGACAGAAATACCACTTATTTAGAGGCAAAAAGGCAGAAATTTCCCTTATTTTGGAGCAAAAATGAAGAAATTTCCCTTTTTTAAGGCAAAAAGGTATGCATTCTTCTTATTTTCGGGCAAAAAGGCAGAAATTCCTAGTATTTTGGAGCAAAATTGCAGAAATTCTCCTAATTGTGGGGCAAAAATGCAGAAATTTCCTATATGTTGGGGCAAAAAAACATAAATTCTTCTTATTTTGGGGCAAAACTCAGAAATTCCCCTTATTTTGGGGCAAAATTCCAGAAATTTACCTTATTCTAAAGCAAAATTGCAGAAATTTCACTTATTTTTGGGCAAAGTTGCAGAAATTTTACTTATTTCAGGGAAAAAAGGCAGAAATTTTCCTTATTTTGGGGCAAAAAGGCAGAAATTCCCCTTATTTTGAGGTAAAAAGGCTGAAATTCCCTTTATTTGGGGGAAAAGAGGCAGAAATTTCCCTTATTTTGGGGCAAAATTGCAGAAATTTCACTTATTTCAGGGTA
Organism: Micromys minutus; assembly: GCF_963924665.1. Taxonomy (NCBI): domain Eukaryota; kingdom Metazoa; phylum Chordata; class Mammalia; order Rodentia; family Muridae; genus Micromys; species Micromys minutus. The sequence goes on from NW_027667508.1 coordinate 22,270, forward strand.
ATAAGTCAGAAATTCCCCTTATTTTGGGGCAAAAAAGAAAGAAATTCCCTTTGTATTGGAGGAAAAGACAGAAATTCCACTTATTTAGAGGCAAAAAGTCAGAAATTGCTTTTATTTTGGAGCAAAAATGAAGAAATTTACATTTTTATGGCAAAAAGTTATGCATTCCCCTTACTTTCGGGATAAAAAGCAGAAATTCCTTTTATTTTGAAGCAAAATTGCACAAATTCTCATAATTTTCGGGCAAAAAGTAAGAAATTCTCCTTATTTTGCGGCAAAAACAGAAAATATGCTTTTTTTGGGAACAAACAGTCAGAAATTCCCTTTATTTTGGGGCAAAATTGCAGAAATTTCCTTTACATTGTGGCAAAATTGCAGAAATTTCCCTTATTTTGGGGCAAAATTGCAGAAATTTCACTTATTTCAGGGTAATGAGTCAGAAATTCCCCTTATTTTGGGGCAAAAAAGACAGAAATTCCCTTTGTTTTGGGGGAAAAAGACAGAAATTCCACTTATTTAAAGGCAAAAAGGCAGAAATTCCCCTTATTTTGGAGCATAAATGAAGAAATTTCCCTTTTTTATGGCAAAAAGTTATGCATTCCCTTTATTTTTGGGAAAAGGCAGAAATTCCCCGTATTTTGGAGCAAAATTGCAGAAATTCCCCTAATTGTGGGGCAAAAAGGCAGAAATTCCCTATATGTTGGGGAAAAAAGACAGAAACTCTCTTTATTTTGGGGCAAAACTCAGAAATTCCACTTATTTTGGGGCAAAATTCCCGAAATTTCCTTTATTTTGTGAAAATATTGCAGAAATTTCACTTATTTTAGGACAAAATTGGAGAAATTTCACTTATTTCAAAAAAAAGGCAGAAATTTTCCTTATTTTTGGGCAAAAATGCAAAAATTCTTAATATTTTGTGGCAAAAATGCAGAAATTCTCTTTATTTTGAGGTAAAAATGCTGAAATTTTTTTTATTTGGGGGCAAAAAGGCAGAAATTTCCCTTATTTTGGGGCAAAAAGACAGAAATTTCTTTTATTTTGCGGCAAAATTGCAGAAATTTCACTTATTTCAGGGCATAATTCAATAATTCCTTTTATTTTGGGGCAAAAAAATAGAAATTCCATTTATTTTTTGGTAAAAAGGCCGAAATTTCAGTTTTTTTGAGGTAAAAAGACAGAAATTCCTCTTATTTTGTGGCAAAAATGAAGTAATTTCCCTTTTTTGTGGTAAAAGGTATACATTCCCCTTACATTCGGGATAAAAAGCAGAAATTCCCCGTATTTTGAAGGAAAATTGCAGAAATTCTCATAATTTTCAGGCAAAAAGGCAGAAATTCCCTAATTTTGGGGCAAAAGGCAGAAATTCCCTTTATTTTGGGGCAAAAATCAGAAATTCCCCTTCTTTTGGGGAAAAATTCAAGAAATTTCCTTTATTTTGGGGCAAAATTTCAGGAATTTACCTTATTTTGGGGCAAAATTGAAGAAATTTCCCTTATTTGGGGCAAAATTGCAGAAATTTCACTTATTTTCAGGTAAAAAGGCTGAAATTTCCTTTATTTTGGGGCAAAAAGGGAGAAATTCCCCTTATTTTGGAGCAAAATTGCAGAAATTTCCCTTATTATGTGGAAATATTGCAGAAATTTCCCTTAATTTAAGGCAAAATTGCAGAAATTTCACTTATTTCAGAGAATAAAAGCAAAAATTTTTCTTATTTTGGGGCAAAAAGGCAGAAATTCCCATTATTTTGGGGCAAAAAAGAGAGAAATTAAATTGGTTTGGGAGAAAAAGACAGAAATTACACTTATTTAGAGGCAAAAAGGCAGAAATTCCCCTTATTTGGAGCAAAAATGAAGAAATTCACATTTTTATGGCAAAAAGGTATGCATTCCCCTTACTTTCGGGATAAAAGCAGAAATTCCCTGTATTTTGAAGCAAAATTGCAGAAATTCTCATAATTTTCGGGCTAAAAGGCAGAAATTCTCCTTATTTTGGGGCAAAAAGACAGAAAATCTCCTTTTTTTGGAAACAAACAGTCAGAAATTTCCCTTATTTTGAGGCAAAATTGCAGAAATTTTTTTTACATTGGGGCAAAATTTCAGAAATTTCCTTTATTTTGGGGCAAAATTGCAGAAATTTCACTTATTTCAGGGTAATAAGTCAGAAATTCTTCTTATGTTGGGGCAAAAAAGACAGAAATTCCCTTTGTTTTGGGGGAAAAAGACAGAAATTTCACTTATTTAGAGGCAAAAAGGAAGAAAATCTCTTTATTTTGTGCAAAAATGAAGAAATTCACCTTTTTATGGCAAAAAAGGTATGCATTCCCCTTACTTTCGGGATAAAAGCAGAAATTCCCCTTATTTTGAAGCAAAATTGCAGAAATTCTCATAATTTTCGGGCAAAAAGGCAGAAATTCTGCTTATTTTTTGGACAAAGAGAGAAAAATCTCTTTTTTTTGGGAACAAACAATCAGAAATTCCCCATATTTTGGGGTATAATTTCAGAAAATTCCTTTATTTTGGGGAAAAAATGCAGGAAATTACCTTATTTTGGGGCACAATTTCAGAAATTTCCCTTATTTGGTGCAAAATTGCAGAAATTTCCTTTATTATGGGGATATATTGCAGAAATTTCCCTTAATTTAAGGCAAAATTGCAGAAATTTCACTTATTTCAGAGGAAAAGAGCAAAAATTTTTCTTATTTTGGGGCAAAAAGGCAGAAATTCCCATTATTTTGGGGCAAAAAGGCAGAAATTCCCTTTGTTTTAGGGGAAAAACAGAAATTCCACTTATTTAGAGGCAAAAGGGCAAAAATTACCCTTATTTTGGAGCAAAAAAGAAGAAATTTCCCTTTTTTATGGCATAAAGTTATGCATTCCCCTTATTTTCGGGCATAAAGGCAGAAATTCCGCGTATTTTGGGGCAAAATTGCAGAAATTCCCCTAATTGTGGGGCAAAAATGCAGATATTCTCTATATGTTGGGGCAAAAAGACAGAAATTCTCTTTATTTTGGGGCAAAACTCAGAAATTCCACTTATTTTGGGGCAAAATTCCAGAAATTCCCCTTATTTTGGGACAAAATTGCAGAAATTTCACTTATTTTAGGGCAAAATTGCAGAAATTTCACTTATTTCAGGGAAAAAGGCAGAAATTTTCCTTAATTTGGAGCAAAAAGGCAGAAATTCCTAATACTTTGTGGCAAAAATGCAGAAATTCCCCTTATTTTGAGGTGAAAAGGCTGAAATTCCCCTAATTTGCGGGAAAAAAGGCTGAAATTTCCCTTATTTTGGGACAAAATTGCAGAAATTTCAATTATTTCAGGGTAATAAGTCAGAAAGTTTCTTGATTTTGGGGCAAAAAGACAGAAAATCCCTTTGTTTTAGAGGAAAAACAGAAATTCCACTTATTTAGAGGCAAAAAAGCAGAAATTCCCCTTATTTTGGAGCAAAAATGAAGAAATTTCCCTTTTTTAAGGCAAAAAGTTATGCATTCCCCTTATTTTGGTGCAAAAAGGCAGAAATTCCCCGTATTTTGGAGCAAAATTGCAGAAATTCCCCTAATTGTGGTGCAAGAAGGCAGAAATTCCCTATAGTTGGGGCAAAAACAAAGAAATTCTCCTTATTTTGGGGCAAAATTCAGAAATTCCACTTATTTTGGGGCAAAATTGCAGAAATTTCACTTATTTCAGGGAAAAAAGGCAGAAATTCCTAATATTTTGTGGCAAAAATGCAGAAATTCCCCTTATTTTGAGGTAAAAAGGGTGAAATTCCCCTTATTTGTGAGCAAAAAGGCAAAAATTTCCCTTATTTGGGACAAAATTGCAGAACCTTCACTTATTTCAGAGTAATAAGTCAGAAATTTTTCTTATTTTGGGGCAAAAAAGAAAATCCCTTTGTTTTGGGAAAAAAAAACAGAAATTCCACTTATTTAGAGGCAAAAAAGCAGAAATTCCCCTTATTTTGAAGCAAAAATGAAGAAATTTCCCTTTTTTAAGGAAAAAAGTTATGCATTCTTCTTATTTTCGGGCAAAAAGGCAGAAATTCCCCGTATTTTGGAGCAAAATTGCAAAAATTCCCCTAATTGAGGGGCAAAAATGCAGAAATTCCCTATATGTTGGGGCAAAAGACAGAAATTCTCCTTATTTTGGGGCAAAACTCAGAAATTCCACTTATTTTGGAGCAAAATTCCAGAAATTTCCCTTATTCTGGGGCAAAATTGCAGAAATTTCACTTATTTTGGGCAAAATTGCAGAAATTTCACTTATTTCAGGAAAAAAATGAATTTTGTTATTTTGGGGCAAAAAGGCAAAAATTCCCCTTATTTTGAGGTAAAAAGGCTGAAATTCCCCTTATTTGGGGGCAAAAAGGCAGAAATATCTCTTATTTTGAGGCAAAATTGCAGAAATTTCACTTATTACAGGGTAATAAGTCAGAAATTCCCCTTAATTTGTGGCAAAAAAGACAGAAATTCTCTTTGTTTTGGGGGAAAAATAAGAAATTCCACTTATTTAGAGGCAAGAAGGCAGAAATTCCCCTTATTTTGGAGCAAAAATGAAGAAATTTCCCTTTTTATGGCAAAAAGGTATGCATTCCCATTATTTTCGGGCAAAAAGGCAGATTCCCCGTATTTTGGAGCAAAATTGCAGAAATTCCCCTAAATTTGGGGCAAAAGGAAAAAATTTTCTTTATTTTGGGGCGAAAATCATAAATTCCCCTTATTTTAGGGCAAAATTCAAGAAATTTCTTTTATTTTGGTGCAAAATTGCAGGAATTTACCTTATTTTGGGGCAAAATTGAAGAAATTTTTCTTATTTTAGGCAAAATTGCAGAAATTTCACTTATTTTCAGGTAAAAAGGCTGAAATTTCCTTTATTTTGGAGCCAAAAGGGAGAAATTCCCCTTATTTTGGGGTAAAATTTCAGAAATTTCCCTTATTATTGGGAAAAATTGCAGAAATTTTCCTTATTTTAGGGCAAAATTGCAGCAATTTCACTTATTTCAGAGAAAAAAAGCAAAAATTTTTCTCTTTTTGAGGCAAAAAGGCAGAAATTCCCATTATTTTGGGGCAAAAAGGCAGAAATTCACTTTATTTTGGGAAAAATTGCAGAAATTTCACATATTTCAGGGCAAAAAGGCAGAAATTTCCCTTATTTTTGGGCAAAATTGCAGAAATTTCACTTATTTCAGGGTAATAAGTCAGAACTTCCCCTTATTTTGGGGCAAAATACAGAAATTCCCTTTTTTTGGGGGGAAAAAGACAGAAATTCCACTTATTTAGAGGCAAAAAAGCAAAAATTCTTCTTATTTTGGAGCAAAAATGAAGCAATTTTCCTCGTTTATGGCAAAAGGTTATGCATTCCCATTATTTTCGGGCAAAAAGGCAGAAATTCCCTGTATTTTGGAGCAAAATTGCAGAAATTCCCCTAATTGTGGGGCAAAAAGGAAGAAATTCCCTATATGTTGGGGCAAAAAGACAGAAATTCTCCTTATTTTGGGGCAAAACTCAGAAATTCTTTTTATTTTGGGGCAAAATTCTAGAAATTTCCCTTATTTTGGGGCAAAATTGCAGAAATTTCACTTATTTTAAGGAAAAAATGCAGAAATTTTCTTTATTTTGGGGCAAAAATGCAGAAATTCCCCTTATTTTGAGTTAAAAATGCTGAAATTCCCCTTATTTTGGTGCAAAAAGGCAGAAATTTCCCTTATTTTGGGGCAAAGAGACAGAAATTCCCCTTATTTTGTGGCAAAATTGCAGAAATTTCACATATTTCAGGGCATAATTTAAAAATTTCTTATATTTTGGGGCAAAATGACAGAAATTCCGTTTATTTTTGGGTAAAAAGGCAGAAATTTCACTTATTTTGAGGTAAAAAGGCAGAAATTGCTCTAATTTTGGGGCAAAAATGAAGAAATTTATCTTTTTTGTGGCAAAAGTTATACATTCCCCTTACTTTAGGGATAAAAAGCAGAAATTCCCCGTATTTTGAAGCAAAATTGCAGAAATTCTCTCAATTTGCGGGCAAAAATGCAGAAATTCTCCTTATTTTGGGGCAAAAAGACAGAAAATCTCCTTTTTCGGGAGCAAACAGTCAGATATTCCCCTTATTTTGAGGCAAAATTGCAGAAATTTCCTTTACATTGTGGCAAAATTGCAGACATTTCCCTTATTTTGGGGCGAAATTGCAGAAATTTCACTTATTTTAGGGTAATAAGTCAGAAATTCCCCTTATTTTGAGGCAAAAAAGACAGAAACTCCCTTTGTTTTGGGGGAAAAAGACAGAAATTCCACTTATATAGAGGCAAAAAGGAAGAAATTCCCTTTATTTGGGAGCAAAAATGAAGAAATTTCACTTTTTATGGCAAAAGGTATGCATTCCCATTATTTTCGGGCAAAAAGGCAGAAATTCCCCGTATTTTGGAGCAAAAATGCAGAAATTCCCCTTATTTTTCGGCAAAAGGCAGAAATTCCGTTTATTTTGGGGCAAAAATCAGAAACTCCCATTATTTTGGGGCAAAATTCCAGAAATTTCCTTTATTTTGGGGCAAAATTGCAGGAATTTACCTTATTTTCGGGCAAAATTGCAGAAATTTCCCTTATTTGGGGCAAAATTGCAGAAATTTCACTTATTTTCAGGTAAAAAGGCTGAAATTTCCTTTGTTTTGGGGCAAAAAAGAAGAAATTCCCTTTATTTTGGGGCAAAATTGCAGAATTTTTTCTTATTATGTAAAAAAATTGCAAAAATTTCCCTTATTTTAGGGCAAAATTGCAGAAATTTTACTTATTTCAGAGAAAAAAAGCAAAAGTTTTTCTTATTTTGGGGCAAAAAGGCAGAAATTCCCATTATTTTGGGGCAAAAAAGCAGAAATTCACTTTATTTTGAGGTAAAATTGCAGAAATTTCACATATTTCAGGACAAAAAGGCAAAATTTCCCTTATTTTGGGGCAAAATTGCAGAAATTTCACTTATTTCATGGCAATAAGTCAGAAATTCCCATTATTTTGGGGCAAAAAAGACAGAAATTCTCTTTGTGTTGGGGGAAAAAACAGACATTCCACTTATTGAGAAGCAAAAAGTCAGAAATTCCCCTTATTTTGGAGCATAAATGAAGAAATTTCCCTTTTTTATGGAAAAAAGTTATGCATTCCACTTATTTTCAGGCAAAATGGCAGAAATTCCCCGTATTTTGGAGCAAAATTGCAGAAATTCCCCGTATTTTGGAGCAAAATTGCAGAAATTCCCCTAATTGTGGTGCAAAAAGGCAGAAATTCCCTATATGTTGGGGCAAAAAGACAGAAATTCTCCTTATTTTGGAGAAAAACTCAGAAATTCCACGTATTTTGGGGCAAAATTGCAGAAATTTCACTTACTTCAGGTAAAAAAGGCAGAAATTTTCCTTATTTTGGGGCATAAATGCAGAAATTCCTAATATTTTGTGGCAAAAATGCAGAAATTCCCCTTATTTTGAGGTAAAAAGGGTGAAATTCCCCTTATTTGTGGGCAAAAAGGCAAAAATTTCCCTTATTTTGGGGCAAAATTGCAGAAATTTCACTTATTTCAGGGTAATAAGTCAGAAATTTTTCTTATTTTGGGGTAAAAAAGACAGAAAATCCCTTTGTTTTGGGGGAAAAAGACAGAAATTCCACTTATTTAGAGGCAAAAAAGCAGAAATTCCCCTTATTTTGAAGCAAAAATGAAGAAATTTCCCTTTTTTAAGGCAAAAAGGTATGCATTCTTCTCATTATCTTGCAAAAAGTCAGAAATCCCTCGTATTTTGGAGCAAAATTGCAAAAATTCCCCTAATTGTGGGGCAAAAATGCAGAAATTCCCTATATGTTGGGACAAAAAGACAGAAATTCTCTGTATTTTGGGGCAAAACTCAGAAATTCCACATATTTTGGGGCAAAATTCCAGAAATTTCCTTTATTCTGGGGCAAAATTGGAGAAATTTCACTTATTTTGGGCAAAATTGCAGAAATTTCACTTATATCAGGGGAAAAAAAAGAAATTTTGTTATTTTGGGGCAAAAAGGGAGAAATTCCCCTTATTTTGAGGTAAAAAGGTTGAAATTCCCCTTATTTGGAGGCAAAAAGGCAGAAATATCCCTTATTTTGGGGCAAAATTGCAGAAATTTCACATATTTCAGGGTAATAAGTCAGAAATTCCCCTTAATTTGGGGCAAAAAAGACAGATATTCCCTTTGTTTTGGGGGAAAAAGACATAAATACCACTTATTTAGAGGCAAAAAGGCAGAAATTTCCCTTATTTTAAAGCAACAATGAAGAAATTTCCCTTTTTATGGCAAAAAGGTATGCATTGCCATTATTTTCGGGCAAAAAGGCAGAAATTCCCCGTATTTTGGAGCAAAATTGCAGAAATTCCCCTAAATTTGGGGCAAAAGGCAGAAATTCCCTTTATTTGGGGAAAAATCAGAAATACCCCTTATTTTGGGGCAAAATTCAAGAAATTTCCTTTATTTTGGGGCAAAATTGCAGGAATTTACCTTATTTTGGGGCAAAATTGCAGAAATTTTTCTTATTTGGGGCAAAATTGCAGAAATTTCACTTATTTTTAGGTAAAAAGGCTGAAATTTCCTTTATTTTGGGGCAAAAAGGAAGAAATTCTATGTATTTTGGGGCAAAATTGCAGAAATTTCCTTTATTATTGGGAAAAATTGCAGAAATTTTTCTTATTTTAGGACAAAATTGCAGAAATTTCACTTATTTCAGAGAAAAAAAGCAAAAATTTTTCTTATTTTGGGGCAAAAAGTCAGAAATTCCCATTTTTTTGGGGCAAAAGGGCAGAAATTCACCTTATTTTGGGGAAAAATTGCAGAAATTTCACATATTTCTGGGCAAAAAGTCAGAAATTTCCCTTATTTTGGGGCAAAATTGCAGAAATTTCACTTATTTTACGGAAATAAGTCAGAAATTCCACTTATATTGAGGCAAAAAAGACAGAAATTCCTTTTGTTTTGAGGGAAAAAGACAGAAATTCCACTTATTTAGAGGCAAATAGGCAGAAATTTCCCTTATTTTGGAGCAAAAATGAAGAAATTTCCCTTTTTTATCGCAAAAAGTTATGCATTCCCCTTTTTTTCGGGCAAAAAGGCAGAAATTCCCTGTATTTTGGAGCAAAATTGCAGAAATTCCCCTAGTTGTGGGGCAAAAAGATAGAAATTCCCTATATGTTGGGGCAAAAAGACAGAAATTCTCCTTATTTTGGGGCAAAACTCAGAAATTCCACTTATTTTGGGGTAAAATTCCAGAAATTTCCCTTAATTTGGGGCAAAATTGCAGAAATTTCACTTATTTTGGGGCAAAATTTCAGAAATTTAACTTATTTCAGGGAAAAAAGGCAGAAATTTTCTTTATTTTGGGGCAAAAAGCAAAAATTCCTAATATTTTGTGGCAAAAATGCAGAAATTCCCCTTATTTTGAGGTAAAAATGCTGAAATTCCCCTTATTTGGCGGCAAAAAGTCAGAAATTTCCCTTATCTTGGGGCAAAATTGCAGAAATTTCACTTATTTCAGGGTAATAAGTCATAAATTTTGCTCATTTTGGGGCAAAAAAGAAAGAAAATCCCTTTTTTGGAGGGAAAAAGACAGAAATTCCACTTATTTAGAGGCAAAAAAGCGGAAATTCCCGTTATTTTGGAAAAAATTGAAGAAATTTCCCTTTTTTAAGGCAAAAATGTATGCATTCTTCTTATTTTCGGGCAAAAAGGAGGAAATTCCCATTATTTTGGGGCAAAAAACAGAAATTCACCTTATTTTGAGGTAAAATTGAAAAAATTTCCCTTATTTTGGGGCAAAATAGCAGAAATTTCACTTATTTCAGAGTAATAAGTCAGAAATTCCCCGTATTTTGGGGCAAAAAAGACAGAAATTACCTTTGTTTTGGAGGAAAAAGACAGAAATTCCACTTATTGAGAAGCAAAAAGGCAGAAATTCCCTTAATTTTGAAGCAAAAATGAAGAAATTTCCCTTGTTTATGGCAAAAAGTTATGCATTCCACTTATTTTCAGGCAAAATGGCAGAAATTCCCCGTATTTTGGAGCAAAATTGCAGAAATTCCCATAATTGTGGTGCAAAAAGGCAGAAATTTCCTATATGTTGAGGCAAAAATACAGAAATTCTTCTTATTTTGGGGCAGAACTCAGATATTCCACTTATTTTGGAGCAAAATTGCAGAAATTTCACTTACTTTAAGGAAAAAAGGCAGAAATTTTCCTTATTTTGGTGCAAAAAGGCAAAAATTTCCCTTATTTTGGGGCTAAATTGCAGAAATTTCACTTATTTCAGGGTAATAAGTCAGAAATTTTTCTTATTTTGGGCAAAAAGGACAGAAAATCTTTTTGTTTTGGGGGGAAAAGACAGAAATTCCACTTATTTAGAGGCAAAAAAGCAGAAATTTCCCTTATTTTGAAGCACAAATGAAGACATTTTTCTTTTTTAAGGCAAAAAGGTATGCATTCTTCTTATTATCTGGCAAAAAGGCAGAAATTCGCGGTATTTTGGAGCAAAATTGCAAAAATTCCCCTAATTCTGGTGCAAAAATGCAGAAATTCCCTATATGTTGGGGCAAAAAGACAGAAATTCTCCTTATTTTGGGGCAAAACTCAGAAATTCCACTTATTTTGGGGCAAAATTCCAGAAATTTCCCTTATTCTGGGGCAAAATTGCAGAAATTTCACTTATTTTGGAGAAAATTGCAGAAATTTCACTTATTTCAGGGGAAAAAAAAGAAATTTTGTTATTTTGGGGCAAAAAGGCAGAAATTCCCCTTATTTTGAGGTAAAAAGGCTGAAATTCCCCTTATTTGGCGGCAAAAAGTCTGAAATTTCCCTTATGTTGGGGCAAAATTGCAGAAATTTCACTTATTTCAGGGTAATAAGTCATAAATTTTGCTCATTTTGGGGCAAAAAAGAAAGAAAATCCCTTTTTTGGGGGGAAAAAGACAGAAATTCCACTTATTTAGAGGCAAAAAAGCGGAAATTCCCGTTATTTTGGGAAAAAATGAGGAAATTTCACTTTTTTAAGGCAAAAATGTATGCATTCTTCTTATTTTCGGGCAAAAAGGAGGAAATTCCCATTATTTTGGGGCAAAAAACAGAAATTCACCTTATTTTGAAGTAAAATTAAAAAAATTTCCCTTATTTTGGGGCAAAATATCAGAAATTTCACTTATTTCAGAGTAATAAGTCAGAAATTCCCCGTATTTTGTGGCAAAAAAGACAGAAATTACCTTTGTTTTGGAGGAAAAAGACAGAAATTCCACTTATTGAGAAGCAAAAAGGCAGAAATTCCCTTAATTTTGAAGCAAAAATGAAGAAATTTCCCTTGTTTATGGCAAAAAGTTATGCATTCCACTTATTTTCAGGCAAAATGGCAGAAATTCCCCGTATTTTGGAGCAAAATTGCAGAAATTCCCATAATTGTGGTGCAAAAAGGCAGAAATTTCCTATATGTTGAGGCAAAAATACAGAAATTCTTCTTATTTTGGGGCAAAACTCAGAAATTCCACTTATTTTGGGGCCAAATTGCAGAAATTTCACTTACTACAGGGAAAAAAGGCAGAAATTTTCCTTATTTTGGTGCAAAAATGCAAAAATTTCCCTTATTTTGGGACTAAATTGCAGAAATTTCACTTATTTCAGGGTAATAAGTCAGAAATTTTTCTTATTTTGGGCAAAAAGGACAGAAAATCTTTTTGTTTTGGGGGGAAAAGACAGAAATTCCACTTATTTAGAGGCAAAAAAGCAGAAATTCCCCTTATTTTGAAGCAAAAATGAAGACATTTTTCTTTTTTAAGGCAAAAAGGTATGCATTCTTCTTATTATCTGGCAAAAAGGCAGAAATTCGCAGTATTTTGAAGCAAAATTGCAAAAATTCCCCTAATTCTGGTGCAAAAATGCAGAAATTTCCTATATGTTGGGGCAAAAACACAGAAATTCTCCTTATTTTGGGGCAAAACTCAGAAATTCCACTTATTTTGGGGCGAAATTCCAGAAATTTTCCTTATTCTGGGGCAAAATTGCAGAAATTTCACTTATTTTGGACAAAATTGCAGAAATTTCACTTATTTCAGGGGAAAAAAAAGAAATTTTGTTATTTTGGGGCAAAAAGGCAGAAATTCCCCTTATTTTGAGGTAAAAAGGCTGAAATTCCCCTTATTTGGGGGCAAAAATGCAGAAATATCCCTTATTTTGCGGCAAAATTGCAGAAATTTTCTTATTTCAGGGTAATAAGTCAGAAATTCCCCTTAATTTGGGGCAAAAAAGAGAGAAATTCCCTTTGTTTTTGGGGAAAAAGACAGAAATTCCACTTATTTAGAGGTAAAAAGGCAGAAATTTCTCTTATTTTGCAGCAACAATGAAAAAATTTCCTTTTTTGTGGCAAAAAGGAATGCATTCCCATTATTTTCGGGCAAAAAGGCAGAAATTCCCCGTATTTTGGAGCAAAATTGCAGAAATTCCCCTAAATTTGGGGCAAAAGTATGAAATTCCCTTTATTTTGGGGCAAAAATCATAAATTCCCCTTATTTGGGGTCAAAATTCAAGAAATTTCCTTTATTTTGGGGCAAAATTGCAGGAATTTACCTTATTTTGGGGCAAAATTGCAGAGATTTTTCTTATTTGGGGAAAAATTGCAGATATTTCACTTATTTTCAGGTAAAAAGGCTGAAATATCCTTTATTTTGGGGCATAAAGGCAGAAATTCACCTTATTTTGGGGTAACATTGCAGAAATTTCACATATTCTGGGCAAAAAGTCAGAAATTTCCCTTATTTTGGGGCAAAATTGCAGAAATTTCACTTATTTCAGGGAAATAAGTCAGAAATTCCACTTATATTGAGGCAAAAAAGACAGAAATTCCCTTTGTTTTGAGGGATAAAGACAGAAATTCCACTTATTTAGAGGCAAAAAGGCAGAAATTTCCCTTATTTTGGAGCAAAAATGAAGAAATTTCCCTTTTTTAAGGCAAAAAGGTATGCATTCTTCTTATTTTCGGGCAAAAAGGCAGAAATTCCTCGTATTTTGGAGCAAAATTGCAGAAATTCTCCTAATTGTGGGGCAAAAATGCAGAAATTCCCTATTTGTTGGGGCAAAAAAACAGAAATTCTTCTTATTTTGGGGCAAAACTCAGAAATTCCCCTTATTTTGGGGCAAAATTCCAGAAATTTCCCTTATTCTAAAGCAAAATTGCAGAAATTTCACTTATTTTTGGGCAAAGTTGCAGAAATTTTACTTATTTCAGGGAAAAAAAGGCAGAAATTTTCCTTATTTTGGGGCAAAAAGGCAGAAATTCCCCTTATTTTGAGGTAAAAAGGCTAAAATTCCCTTTATTTGGAGGAAAAGAGGCAGAAATTTCCCTTATTTTGGGGCAAAATTGCAGAAATTTCACTTATTTCAAAGTAATAAGTCAGAAATTCCCCTTATTTGGGGCAAAAAAGAAAGAAATTCCCTTTGTATTGGAGGAAAAGACAGAAATTCCACTTATTTAGAGGCAAAAAGTCAGAAATTGCTTTTATTTTGGAGCAAAAATGAAGAAATTTACATTTTTATGGCAAAAAGTTATGCATTCCCCTTACTTTCGGGATAAAAAGCAGAAATTCCCCTTATTTTGAAGCAAAATTGCAGAAATTCTCATAATTTTCAGGAAAAAAGTAAGAAATTCTCCTTATTTTGCGGCAAAAAAATAAAATATGCTTTTTTTGGGAACAAACAGTCAGAAATTCCCTTTATTTTGGGGCAAAATTGCAGAAATTTCCTTTACATTGTGGCAAAATTGCAGAAACTTCCCTTATTTTGGGGCAAAATTGCAGAAATTTCACTTATTTCAGGGTAATAAGTCAGAAATTCCCCTTATTTTGGGGCAAAAAAGACAGAAATTCCCTTTGTTTTGGGTGAAAAAGACAGAAATTCCACTTATTTAAAGGCAAAAAGGCAGAAATTCCCCTTATTTTGGAGCAAAAATGAAGAAATTTCCCTTTTTTATGGCAAAAATTTATGCATTCCCTTTATTTTTGGGAAAAGGCAGAAATTCCCTGTATTTTGGAGCAAAATTGCAGAAATTCCCCTAATTGTGGGGCAAAAAGGCAGAAATTCCCTATATGTTGGGGAAAAAAGACAGAAACTCTCTTTATTTTGGGGCAAAACTCAGAAATTCCACTTATTTTGGGGCAAAATTCCAGAAATTTCCTTTATTTTGTGAAAATATTGCAGAAATTTCACTTATTTTAGGGCAAAATTGGAGAAATTTCACTTATTTCAAAAAAAAAGGCAGAAATTTTCCTTATTTTGGGGCAAAAATGTAGAAATTCTTAATATTTTGTGGCAAAAATGCAGAAATTCTCTTTATTTTGAGGTAAAAATGCTGAAATTTTTTTTTATTTGGGGGCAAAAAGGCAGAAATTTCCCTTATTTTGGGGCAAAAAGACAGAAATTTCTTTTATTTTGCGGCAAAATTGCAGAAATTTCACTTATTTCAGGGCATAATTCAATAATTCCTTTTATTTTGGGGCAAAAAAATAGAAATTCCATTTATTTTTTGGTAAAAAGGCAGAAATTTCACTTTTTTTGAGGTAAAAAGGCAGAAATTCCTCTTATTTTGGGGCAAAAATGAAGTAATTTCCTTTTTGTGGTAAAAGGTATACATTCCCCTTACATTCGGGATAAAAAGCAGAAATTCCCCGTATTTTGAAGCAAAATTGCAGAAATTCTTATAATTTTCGGGCGAAAAGGCAGAAATTCCCTAATTTTGGGGCAAAAGGCAGAAATTCCCTTTATTTTGTGGCAAAAATCAGAAATTCCCCTTCTTTTGGGGAAAAATTCAAGAAATTTCATTTATTTTGGGGCAAAATTTCAGGAATTTACCTTATTTTGGGGCAAAATTGAAGAAATTTCCCTTATTTGGGGCAAAATTGCAGAAATTTCACTTATTTTCAGGTAAAAAGGCTGAAATTTCCTTTATTTTGGGGCAAAAAGGGAGAAATTCCCCTTATTTTGGAGCAAAATTGCAGAAATTTCCCTTATTATGTGGAAATATTGCAGAAATTTCCCTTAATTTAAGGCAAAATTGCAGAAATTTCACTTATTTCAGAGAAAAAAAGCAAAAATTTTTCTTATTTTGGCGCAAAAAGGCAGAAATTCCCATTATTTTGGGGCAAAAAAGACAGAAATTAAATTGGTTTTGGGGGAAAAAGACAGAAATTACACTTATTTAGAGGCAAAAAGGCAGAAATTCCCCTTATTTTGGAGCAAAAATGAAGAAATTCACCTTTTTATGGCAAAAAGGTATGCATTCCCCTTACTTTCGGGATAAAAGCAGAAATTCCTCGTATTTTGAAGCAAAATTGCAGAAATTCTCATAATTTTCGGGCTAAAAGGCAGAAATTCTCCTTATTTTGGGGCAAAAAGACAGAAAATCTCCTTTTTTGGGGAACAAACAGTCAGAAATTTCCCTTATTTTGAGGCAAAATTGCAGAAATTTTTTTTACATTGGGGCAAAATTTCAGAAATTTCCTTTATTTTGGGGCAAAATTGCAGAAATTTCACTTATTTCAGGGTAATAAGTCAGAAATTCTTCTTATGTTGGGGCAAAAAAGACAGAAATTCCCTTTGTTTTGGGGGAAAAAGACAGAAATTTCACTTATTTAGAGGCAAAAAGGAAGAAAATCTCTTTATTTTGTGCAAAAATGAAGAAATTCACCTTTTTATGGCAAAAAGGTATGCATTCCCCTTACTTTCGAGATAAAAGCAGAAATTCCCCTTATTTTGAAGCAAAATTGCAGAAATTCTCATAATTTTCGGGCAAAAAGGCAGAAATTCTGCTTATTTTTTGGACAAAGAGAGAAAATCTCTTTTTTTTGGGAACAAACAATCAGAAATTCCCCATATTTTGGGGTATAATTTCAGAAATTTCCTTTATTTTGGGGAAAAAATGCAGGAATTTACCTTACTTTGGGGCACAATTTTAGAAATTTCCCTTATTTGGTGCAAAATTGCAGAAATTTCCTTTATTATGGGGATATATTGCAGAAATTTCCCTTAATTTAAGGCAAAATTGCAGAAATTTCACTTATTTCAGAGAAAAAGAGCAAAAATTTTTCTTATTTTGGGGCAAAAAGCCAGAAATTCCCTTTGTTTTGGGGGAAAAAGACAGAAATTCCACTTATTTAGAGGCAAAAAAGCAGAAATTCTTCTTATTTTGGAGCAAAAATGAAGAAATTTCCCTTTTTTATGGCATAAAGTTATGCATTCCCCTTATTTTCGGGCATAAAGGCAGAAATTCCCCGTATTTTGGAGCAAAATTGCAGAAATTCCCCTAATTGTGGGGCAAAAATGCAGATATTCTCTATATGTTGGGGCAAAAAGACAGAAATTCCCCTTATTTTGGGGCAAAACTCAGAAATTCCACTTATTTTGGGGCAAAATTCCAGAAATTCCCCTTATTTTGGGACAAAATTGCAGAAATTTCACTTATTTTAGGGCAAAATTGCAGAAATTTCACTTATTTCAGGGAAAAAGGCAGAAATTTTCCTTATTTTGGAGCAAAAAGGCAGAAATTCCTAATACTTTGTGGCAAAAATGCAGAAATTCCCCTTATTTTGAGGTGAAAAGGCTGAAATTCCCCTAATTTGCGGGAAAAAAGGCAGAAATTTCCCTTATTTTGGGGCAAAATTGCAGAAATTTCAATTATTTCAGGGTAATAAGTCAGAAAATTTCTTGATTTTGGGGCAAAAAAGACAGAAAATCCCTTTCTTTTAGAGGAGAAACAGAAATTCCACTTATTTAGAGGCAAAAAAGCAGAAATTCCCCTTATTTTGGAGCAAAAATGAAGAAATTTCCCTTTTTTAAGGCAAAAAGTTATGCATTCCCCTTTTTTTCGTGCAAAAAGGCAGAAATTCCCCGTATTTTGGAGCAAAATTGCAGAAATTCCCCTAATTGTGGTGCAAAAAGGCAGAAATTCCCTATATGTTGGGGCAAAAACACAGAAATTCTCTTTATTTTGGGGCAAAACTCAGAAATTCCACTTATTTTGGGGCAAAATTGCAGAAATTTCACTTATTTCAGGGAAAAAAGGCAGAAATTCCTAATATTTTGTGGCAAAAATGCAGAAATTCCCCTTATTTTGAGGTAAAAAGGGTGAAATTCCCCTTATTTTTGGGCAAAAAGGCAAAAATTTCCCTTATTTTGGGGCAAAATTGCAGAAACTTCACTTATTTCAGAGTAATAAGTCAAAAATTTTTCTTATTTTGGGGCAAAAAAGAAAATCCCTTTGTTTTGGGGAAAAAAGACAGAAATTCCAATTATTTAGAGGCAAAAAAGCAGAAATTCTCCTTATTTTGAAGCAAAAATGAAGAAATTTCACTTTTTTAAGGCAAAAGGGTATGCATTCTTCTTATTTTCGGGCAAAAAGGCAGAAATTCCTCGTATTTTGGAGCAAAATTGCAAAAATTCCCTTAATTGTGGGGCAAAAATGCTGAAATTCCCTATATGTTGGGGCAAAAGACAGAAATTCTCCTTATTTTGGGGCAAAACTCAGAAATTCCACTTATTTTGGGGCAAAATTCCAGAAATTTCCCTAATTCTGGGGCAAAATTGCAGAAATCTCACTTATTTTGGGCAAAATTTCACAAATTTCACTTATTTCAGGGGAAAAAAGGAATTTTGTTATTTTGGTGCAAAAAGGCAGAAATTCTCCTTATTTTGAGGTAAAAAGGCTAAAATTCCCCTTATTTGGGGGCAAAGAGGCAGAAATATCCCTTATTTTGGGCCAAAATTGCAGAAATTTCACTTATTACAGGGTAATAAATCAGAAATTCTCCTTAATTTGGGGCAAAAAAGACAGAAATTCCCTTTGTTTTGGGGCAAAAAGAAGAAATTCCACTTATTTAGAGGCAAGAAGGCAAAAATTCCCCTTATTTTGGAGCAAAAATTAAGAAATTTCCCTTTTTATGGCAAAAAGGTATGCATTCCCATTATTTTCGGGCAAAAAGGCAGATTCCCCGTATTTTGGAGCAAAATTGCAGAAATTCCTCTAAATTTGGGGCAAAAGGCAGAAATTCCCTTTATTTCGGGGCAAAAATCATAAATTCCCCTTATTTGGGGGCAAAATTCAAGAAATTTCTTTTATTTTGAGGCAAAATTGAAGGAATTTACCTTATTTTGGGGCACAACTGCAGAAATTTTTCTTATTTGGGGCAAAATTGCAGAAATTTCACTTATTTTCAGGTAAAAAGGCTGAAATTTCCTTTATTTTGGGGCAAAAATGCAGAAATTCCCATTTTTTAGGGGCAAAAAAGAGAAATTCACCTTATTTTTAGGTAAAATTGCAGAAATTTCATATATTTCAGGGCAAAAAGGTAGAAATTTCCCTAATTTTAGGCAAAATTGCAGAAATTTCACTTATTTCAGGGTAATAAGTCAGAGATTCCCCTTATTTTGGGCCAAAAAAACCAGAAATTCCCTTTGTTTTGGGGGAAAAAGAAAGAAATTCCACTTATTGAGAAGCAAAAAGGCAGAAATTCCCCTTATTTTCGAGCAAAAAATGAAGAAATTTCCCTTTTTTATGGCAAAAAGTTATGCATTCCCCTTATTTTCGTGCAAAAAGGCAGAAATTCCCCGTATTTAGGAGCAGAATTGCAGAAATTCCCCTAATTGTGGTGCAAAAAGGCAGAAATTCCCTATATGTTGGGGCAAAAACACAGAAATTCTCATTATTTTGGGTCAAAACTAAGAAATTCCACTTATTTTGGGGAAAAATTGCAGAAATTTCACTTACTTCAGGGAAAAAAGGCAGAAATTCCTAATATTTTGTGGCAAAAATGCAGAAATTCCCCTTATTTTGAGGTAAAAAGGGTGAAATTCCCCTTATTTGTGGGCAAAAAGGCAAAAAATTCCCTTATTTTGGGGCAAAATTGCAGAAACTTCACTTATTTCAGAGTAATAAGTCAGAAATTTTTTTTACTTTGGGGCAAAAAAGACAGAAAATCCCCTTGTTTTGGGGAAAAAAGACAGAAATTCCACTTATTTAGAGGCAAAAAGGCAGAAATTCCCCTTATTTTGGAGCAAAAATGAAAAAATTTCCCTTTTTTATGGCAAAAATTTATGCATTCCCTTTATTTTTGGGAAAAGGCAGAAATTCCCTGTATTTTGGAGCAAAATTGCAGAAATTCCCCTAATTGTGGGGCAAAAAGGCAGAAATTCCCTATATGTTGGGGAAAAAAGACAGAAACTCTCTTTATTTTGGGGCAAAACTCAGAAATTCCACATATTTTGGGGCAAAATTCCAGAAATTTCCTTTATTTTGTGAAAATATTGCAGAAATTTCACTTATTTTAGGGCAAAATTGGAGAAATTTCACTTATTTCAAAAAAAAAGGCAGAAATTTTCCTTATTTTGGGGCAAAAATGTAGAAATTCTTAATATTTTGTGGCAAAAATGCAGAAATTCTCTTTATTTTGAGGTAAAAATGCTGAAATTTTTTTTATTTGGGGGCAAAAAGGCAGAAATTTCCCTTATTTTGGGGCAAAAAGACAGAAATTTCTTTTATTTTGCGGCAAAATTGCAGAAATTTCACTTATTTCAGGGCATAATTCAATAATTCCTTTTATTTTGGGGCAAAAAAATAGAAATTCCATTTATTTTTTGGTAAAAAGGCAGAAATTTCACTTTTTTTGTGGTAAAAAGGCAGAAATTCCTCTTATTTTGGGGCAAAAATGAAGTAATTTCCCTTTTTTGTGGTAAAAGGTATACATTCCCCTTACATTCGGGATAAAAAGCAGAAATTCCCCGTATTTTGAAGCAAAATTGCAGAAATTCTCATAATTTTCGGGCAAAAAGGCAGAAATTCCCTAATTTTGGGGCAAAAGGCAGAAATTCCCTTTATTTTGTGGCAAAAATCAGAAATTCCCCTTCTTTTGGGGAAAAATTCAAGAAATTTCCTTTATTTTGGGGCAAAATTTCAGGAATTTACCTTATTTTGGGGCAAAATTGAAGAAATTTCCCTCATTTGGGGCAAAATTGCAGAAATTTCACTTATTTTCAGGTAAAAAGGCTGAAATTTCCTTTATTTTGGGGCAAAAAGGGAGAAATTCCCCTTATTTTGGAGCAAAATTGCAGAAATTTCCCTTATTATGTGGAAATATTGCAGAAATTTCCCTTAATTTAAGGCAAAATTGCAGAAATTTCACTTATTTCAGAGAAAAAAAGCAAAAATTTTTCTTATTTTGGCGCAAAAAGGCAGAAATTCCCATTATTTTGGGGCAAAAAAGACAGAAATTAAATTGGTTTTGGGGGAAAAAGACAGAAATTACACTTATTTAGAGGCAAAAAGGCAGAAATTCCCCTTATTTTGGAGCAAAAATGAAGAAATTCACCTTTTTATGGCAAAAAGGTATGCATTCCCCTTACTTTCGGGATAAAAGCAGAAATTCCTCGTATTTTGAAGCAAAATTGCAGAAATTCTCATAATTTTCGGGCTAAAAGGCAGAAATTCTCCTTATTTTGGGGCAAAAAGACAGAAAATCTCCTTTTTTGGGGAACAAACAGTCAGAAATTTCCCTTATTTTGAGGCAAAATTGCAGAAATTTTTTTTACATTGGGGCAAAATTTCAGAAATTTCCTTTATTTTGGGGCAAAATTGCAGAAATTTCACTTATTTCAGGGTAATAAGTCAGAAATTCTTCTTATGTTGGGGCAAAAAAGACAGAAATTCCCTTTGTTTTGGGGGAAAAAGACAGAAATTTCACTTATTTAGAGGCAAAAAGGAAGAAAATCTCTTTATTTTGTGCAAAAATGAAGAAATTCACCTTTTTATGGCAAAAAGGTATGCATTCCCCTTACTTTCGAGATAAAAGCAGAAATTCCCCTTATTTTGAAGCAAAATTGCAGAAATTCTCATAATTTTCGGGCAAAAAGGCAGAAATTCTGCTTATTTTTTGGACAAAGAGAGAAAATCTCTTTTTTTTGGGAACAAACAATCAGAAATTCCCCATATTTTGGGGTATAATTTCAGAAATTTCCTTTATTTTGGGGAAAAAATGCAGGAATTTACCTTACTTTGGGGCACAATTTTAGAAATTTCCCTTATTTGGTGCAAAATTGCAGAAATTTCCTTTATTATGGGGATATATTGCAGAAATTTCCCTTAATTTAAGGCAAAATTGCAGAAATTTCACTTATTTCAGAGAAAAAGAGCAAAAATTTTTCTTATTTTGGGGCAAAAAGCCAGAAATTCCCTTTGTTTTGGGGGAAAAAGACAGAAATTCCACTTATTTAGAGGCAAAAAAGCAGAAATTCTTCTTATTTTGGAGCAAAAATGAAGAAATTTCCCTTTTTTATGGCATAAAGTTATGCATTCCCCTTATTTTCGGGCATAAAGGCAGAAATTCCCCGTATTTTGGAGCAAAATTGCAGAAATTCCCCTAATTGTGGGGCAAAAATGCAGATATTCTCTATATGTTGGGGCAAAAAGACAGAAATTCCCCTTATTTTGGGGCAAAACTCAGAAATTCCACTTATTTTGGGGCAAAATTCCAGAAATTCCCCTTATTTTGGGACAAAATTGCAGAAATTTCACTTATTTTAGGGCAAAATTGCAGAAATTTCACTTATTTCAGGGAAAAAGGCAGAAATTTTCCTTATTTTGGAGCAAAAAGGCAGAAATTCCTAATACTTTGTGGCAAAAATGCAGAAATTCCCCTTATTTTGAGGTGAAAAGGCTGAAATTCCCCTAATTTGCGGGAAAAAAGGCAGAAATTTCCCTTATTTTGGGGCAAAATTGCAGAAATTTCAATTATTTCAGGGTAATAAGTCAGAAAATTTCTTGATTTTGGGGCAAAAAAGACAGAAAATCCCTTTCTTTTAGAGGAGAAACAGAAATTCCACTTATTTAGAGGCAAAAAAGCAGAAATTCCCCTTATTTTGGAGCAAAAATGAAGAAATTTCCCTTTTTTAAGGCAAAAAGTTATGCATTCCCCTTTTTTTCGTGCAAAAAGGCAGAAATTCCCCGTATTTTGGAGCAAAATTGCAGAAATTCCCCTAATTGTGGTGCAAAAAGGCAGAAATTCCCTATATGTTGGGGCAAAAACACAGAAATTCTCTTTATTTTGGGGCAAAACTCAGAAATTCCACTTATTTTGGGGCAAAATTGCAGAAATTTCACTTATTTCAGGGAAAAAAGGCAGAAATTCCTAATATTTTGTGGCAAAAATGCAGAAATTCCCCTTATTTTGAGGTAAAAAGGGTGAAATTCCCCTTATTTTTGGGCAAAAAGGCAAAAATTTCCCTTATTTTGGGGCAAAATTGCAGAAACTTCACTTATTTCAGAGTAATAAGTCAAAAATTTTTCTTATTTTGGGGCAAAAAAGAAAATCCCTTTGTTTTGGGGAAAAAAGACAGAAATTCCAATTATTTAGAGGCAAAAAAGCAGAAATTCTCCTTATTTTGAAGCAAAAATGAAGAAATTTCACTTTTTTAAGGCAAAAGGGTATGCATTCTTCTTATTTTCGGGCAAAAAGGCAGAAATTCCTCGTATTTTGGAGCAAAATTGCAAAAATTCCCTTAATTGTGGGGCAAAAATGCTGAAATTCCCTATATGTTGGGGCAAAAGACAGAAATTCTCCTTATTTTGGGGCAAAACTCAGAAATTCCACTTATTTTGGGGCAAAATTCCAGAAATTTCCCTAATTCTGGGGCAAAATTGCAGAAATTTCACTTATTTTGGGCAAAATTTCACAAATTTCACTTATTTCAGGGGAAAAAAGGAATTTTGTTATTTTGGTGCAAAAAGGCAGAAATTCTCCTTATTTTGAGGTAAAAAGGCTAAAATTCCCCTTATTTGGGGGCAAAGAGGCAGAAATATCCCTTATTTTGGGCCAAAATTGCAGAAATTTCACTTATTACAGGGTAATAAATCAGAAATTCTCCTTAATTTGGGGCAAAAAAGACAGAAATTCCCTTTGTTTTGGGGCAAAAAGAAGAAATTCCACTTATTTAGAGGCAAGAAGGCAGAAATTCCCCTTATTTTGGAGCAAAAATGAAGAAATTTTCCTTTTTATGGCAAAAAGGTATGCATTCCCATTATTTTCGGGCAAAAAGGCAGATTCCCCGTATTTTGGAGCAAAATTGCAGAAATTCCTCTAAATTTGGGGCAAAAGGCAGAAATTCCCTTTATTTCGGGGCAAAAATCATAAATTCCCCTTATTTTGGGGCAAAATTCAAGAAATTTCTTTTATTTTGAGGCAAAATTGAAGGAATTTACCTTATTTTGGGGCACAACTGCAGAAATTTTTCTTATTTGGGGCAAAATTGCAGAAATTTCACTTATTTTCAGGTAAAAAGGCTGAAATTTCCTTTATTTTGGGGCAAAAACGCAGAAATTCCCATTTTTTTGGGGCAAAAAAGGAGAAATTCACCTTATTTTTAGGTAAAATTGCAGAAATTTCATATATTTAAGGGCAAAAAGGTAGAAATTTCCCTAATTTTAGGCAAAATTGCAGAAATTTCACTTATTTCAGGGTAATAAGTCAGAGATTCCCCTTATTTTGGGCCAAAAAACCCTGAAATTCCCTTTGTTTTGGGGGAAAAAGAAAGAAATTCCACTTATTGAGAAGCAAAAAGGCAGAAATTCCCCTTATTTTCGAGCAAAAAATGAAGAAATTTCCCTTTTTTATGGCAAAAAGTTATGCATTCCCCTTATTTTCGTGCAAAAAGGCAGAAATTCCCCGTATTTTGGAGCAGAATTGCAGAAATTCCCCTAATTGTGGTGCAAAAAGGCAGAAATTCCCTATATGTTGGGGCAAAAACACAGAAATTCTCATTATTTTGGGTCAAAACTAAGAAATTCCACTTATTTTGGGGAAAAATTGCAGAAATTTCACTTACTTCAGGGAAAAAAGGCAGAAATTCCTAATATTTTGTGGCAAAAATGCAGAAATTCCCCTTATTTTGAGGTAAAAAGGGTGAAATTCCCCTTATTTGTGGGCAAAAAGGCAAAAAATTCCCTTATTTTGGGGCAAAATTGCAGAAACTTCACTTATTTCAGAGTAATAAGTCAGAAATTTTTTTTACTTTGGGGCAAAAAAGACAGAAAATCCCCTTGTTTTGGGGAAAAAAGACAGAAATTCCACTTATTTAGAGGCAAAAAAGCAGAAATTCCCCTTATTTTGAAGCAAAAATGAAGAAATTTCCCTTTTTTAAGGCAAAAAGGTATGCATTCTTCTTATTTTCGGGCAAAAAGGCAGAAATTCCCCGTATTTTAGAGCAATATTGCAAAAATTCCCCTAATTGTGGGGCAAAAATGCAGAAATTCCCTATATGTTGGGGCAAAAGACAGAAATTCTTATTTTGGGGCAAAACTCAGAAATTCCACTTATTTTGGGGCAAAATTCCAGAAATTTCCCTTATTCTGGGGCAAAATTGCAGAAATTTAACTTATTTTATTCAAAATTTCACAAATTTCACTTATTTCAGGGAAAAAAAAGGAATTTTGTTAATTTGGGGCAAAAAGGCAGAAATTCCCCTTATTTTGAGGTAAAAATGCTGAAATTCCCCTTATTTGGGGGCAAAAAGGCAGAAATATCCCTTATTTTGGGGCGAAATTGCAGAAATTTCACTTATTTCAGGGTAATAAGTCAGAAATTCTCTTTAATTTGGGGCAAAAAAGACAGAAATTCCCTTTGTTTTGGGGCAAAAAAAAGAAATTCCACTTATATAGAGGCAAAAAAGAAGAAATTCCCTTTATTTTGGAGCAAAAATGAAGAAATTTCACTTTTTATGGCAAAAAGGTATGCTTTCCCATTATTTTCGGGCAAAAAGGCAGAAATTCCTCGTATTTTGGAGCAAAATTGCAGAAATTCCCCTTTATTTAGGCAAAAGGCAGAAATTCCCTTTATTTTGGAGCAAAAATCAGAAATTCCCATTATTTTGGGGCAAAATTCCAGAAATTTCCTTTATTTTGGGGCAAAATTGCAGGAATTTACCTTATTTTGGGGCAAAATTGTAGAAATTTCCCTTATTTTGGGCAAAATTGCAGAAATTTCACTTATTTTCAGGTAAAAAGGCTGAAATTTCCTTTGTTTTGGTGCTAAAAGGAAGAAATTCCCCTTATTTTGGGGCAAAATTGCAGAAATTTTTCTTATTATGTGAAAAAATTGCAAAAATTTCCCTTATTTTAGGGCAAAATTGCAGAAATTTCACTTATTTCATAGAAAAATCAAAAATTTTTCTTATTTTTGGTCAAAAAGGCAGAATTTCCCATTATTTTGGGGCCAAAAGGCAGAAATTCACCTTATTTTGGGGCAAAAAGGCAGAAATTCACCTTATTTTGGGGTAAAATTGAGGAATTTCATATATTTCAGGGCAAAAAGACAGAAATTTCCCTTATTTTGGGGCAAAATTGCAGAAATTTCACTTATTTCAGGGTAATAAGTCAGAAATTTTCTTTATTTTGGGGCAAAAATACAGAAATTACCTTTTTTGAGAGGGAAAAAAACAGAAATTCCACTTATTTAGAGGCAAAAAAGCAGAAATTCCCCTTAATTTGGGCCAAAATGAAGAAATTTCCATTTTTTAAGGCAAAAAGGTATGCATTCCCCTTATTTTCGGGCAAAAAGGCAGAAATTCACCGTATTTTGGAGCAAAATTGCAGAAATTCCTCCAATTTCGGGGCAAAAGGCAGAAATTCTCTTTATTTTTGGGCAAAAATCAGAAATTCCCCTTAATTTGGGCCAAAATTCCAGAAATTTCCTTTATTTTGGGGCAAAATTGCAGAAATTTAACTTATTTATGGGCAAAATTGCAGAAATTTCAGTTATTTCAGAGAAAAAAAGCAAAAATTTTTCTTATTTTTGGGCAAAAAGGCAGAAATTCCCATTATTTTGGGGCAAAAAGGCAGAAATTCACCTTATTTTGGGGTAAAATTGCAGAAATTTCACAGCAAAAAGACAGAAATTTCCCTTATTTTGGGTCAAAATTGCAGAAATTTCACTTATTTCAGGGTAATAAGTCAGAAATTTTCTTTATTTTGGGGCAAAAATACAGAAATTACCTTTTTTTGGGGGGAAAAATACAGAAATTCCATTTATTTAGATGCAAAAATTAAGAATTTTCCCTTTTTTTATAGCAAAAAGGTATGCATTCCCCTTATTTTCGGGCAATAAAGGCAGAAATTCACCGTATTTTGGAGCAAAATTGCAGAAATTCCCCTAATTTTAGGGCAAAAGGCAGAAATTCTCTTTATTTTGGGGCAAAAATCAGAAATTCCCCTTACTTTCGGGCAAAATTCCAGAAATTTCCTTTATTTTGGGGCAAAATTGCAGAAATTTATCTTATTTATGGGCAAAATTGCAGAATTTTCACTTATTTCAGGGAAAAAAGGCAGAAATTTTCTTTATTTTGGGGCAAAAAGGCACAAATTCCTAATATTTTGTGGCAAAAATGCTGAAATTCCCCTTATTTTGAGGTAAAAAGGCTGAAATTTCCCGTATTTGGGGGCAAAAAGGCAGAAATTTTTTTTATTTTGGGGCAAAATAGCAGGAATTTACTTTATTTTGGGGCAAAATTGCAGAAATTTCACTTATTTCAGGGTAATAAGTCAAAAATTTTCCTTATTTTATGGCAAAAGAGACAGAAATTCTCTTTGTTTTTGGGGAAAAAGTCAGAAATTCCACTTATTTAGAGGAAAAAAGGCAGAAATTCCCCTCATTTTGGAGCAAAAATGAAGAAATTTCCCTTTTTTATGGCAAAAAGGTATGCATTCCCCTTATTTTCGGGGAAAAGGGCAGAAATTCCCCGTATTTTGGAGCAAAATTTCAGAAAATCCCCTAATTGTGGGGCAAAAAGGCAGAAATTCTCTATATGTTAAGGTAAAAATACAGAAATTCTTTTTATTTGGGGGCAAAACTCAGAAATTCCACTTATTTAGAGGAAAAATGGCAGAAATTCCTCTTATTTTGGAGCAAAAATGAAGAAATTTCCCTTTTTTATGGCAAAAAGGTATGCATTCTCTTTATTTTCGGGCAAAAAGGCAGTAATTCCCTGTATTTTGGAGCAAAATTGCAGAAATTCCCCTAATTTTGGGGCAAAAGGCAGAAATTCCCCTTATTTTTGGGTAAAATTGCAGAAATTTCAAATATTTCGGGGCAAAATGGCAGAAATTCCCCTTATTTTGGGGCAAAAAGATGAAATCCATAATTTTTGGCTAAAATTGAAGAAATTTCACTTATTTCGGGACAAAAAGGCAAAAATTCCACTTAATTTCGGGCAAAAAGGCAGAAATTCCCTTTATTTTGGAGCAAAATTGCAGAAATTCCCTTAATATTGGTGCAAAAATGCAGAAATTCCCTTTTTTTTGGGGCAAAAAGGCAGAAATTCCCCATATTTTGGTGCAAAAAGGCTGAAATTCCCCTTATTTTGAGGTCAAATGCTGAAATTCCCCATATTTTGGGGCAAAAGGCAGAAATTCCCCTCATTTTGGGGCAAAAAGGCACAAATTTCCCTTATTTTCGGGCAAAATTGCTGAAATTTCACTTATTTCAGAGTAAAAAGTCAGAAATTCCCCTTATTTTGAAGCAAAAAGCAGAAATTTCTTTTATTATGGTACAAAATTGAAGAAATTTTCCTTATTTTGGAACAAAAAGGCAGTAATTCCCCATATTTTGGTGCAAAAGGCAGAAATTCTTCTTATTTTGAGGTAAAATGCAGAAATTCCCCTTATTTAGAGGTAAAATGCAGAAATTATCCAAATATTGGGGGAAAATGCAGAAATTTTTTTTATTTTGGTGCTAAAAGGCAGAAATTTGCCATATTTTGAAGCAAAATTGCAGAAATTCTCATAATTTTCAGGCAAAAAGTCAGGAATTCTTCTTATTTTGGGGCAAAAAGACAGAAAATCTCTTTTTTTAGGGGGCAAAAAGTCAGAAATTCCCCTTATTTTGGGGTAAAATTGCAGAAATTTCACTTATTTCAGAAAAAATGCAGAAATTTTCTTATTTTGGGGCAAAAAGGCAGAAATTTCTATTATTTTGGTACAAAATTGCAGAAATTTTTCTTATTTTGGGACAAAAAGGCAGAAATTCCCCATATTTTGAGGCAAAAAGGCTGAAATTCCCCTTATTTTCGGGCAAAAATCAGAAATTCCCCTTATGTTGGGGCAAAAAGACAGAAATTTCGTTTATTATTGGGGAAAAGGCAGAAATTGCACTTATTTTGAGAAAAAGGCGGAAAATTTCCTTATTTTCTGGCAAAAATGAAGAAATTTCCTTTTTTTATGGCAAAAAGGTATACATTCCATATTTTTGGGCAAAAAGTCAGAAAATCTCCGTATTTTGGAGCAAAATTGCAGAAATGCCCCTAATATTGGGGCAAAAAGGCAGAAATTCCCTATATGTTGGGGCAAAAAGAAAGAAATTCTTTTTATTTTGGGCCAAAACTCAGAAATTCCACTTATTTAGAGGCAAAATGGCACAAATTCCTCTTATTTTGGAGCAAAAATAAAAAAAATTCCCTTTTTTATGGCAAAAAGGTATGCATTCTCCTTATTTTCAGGCAAAGAGGCAGAAATTCCTTGTATTTTGGAGCAAAATTGCAGAAATTCCCCTAATTTGGGGCAAAAGGCCGAAATTCCCCTTAGTTTGGGGTAAAATTGCAGAAATTTCAAATATTTCAGGCAAAATGGCAGAAATTCCCCTTATTTTGGGGCAAAAAGATGAAATCCATAATTTTTGGTTAAAATTGAAGAAATTACACTTATTTCGGGACAAAAAGGCAGAAATTCCACTTAATTTCGGGCAAAAAGGCAGAAATGACCTGTATTTGGGAGCAAAATTGCAGAAATTCCCCTAATATTGGTGCAAAAATGCAGAAATTCCCTTTATTTTGGGGCAAAAAGGCAGAAATTCTTCATATTTTGGTGCAAAAAGGCTGAAATTCCCCTTATTTTGAGGGAAAATGCTGAAATTCCCCATATTTTGGGGCAAAAGGCAGAAATTCCCCTCATTTTTGGGCAAAAAGGCACAAATTTCCCTTATTTTCGGGCAAAATTGCAGAAATTTCATTTATTTCAGGGTAAAAAGTCAGAAATTCCCCTTATTTTGGGGCAAAAAGCAGAAATTTCTTTTATTATGGTACAAAATTGAAGAAATTTTCCTTATTTTGGAACAAAAAGGCAGAAATTCCCCATATTTTGGGGCAAAAGGCAGAAATTCTTCTTATTTTGAGGTAAAATGCAGAAATTCCCCGTATTTTAAAGCAAAATTGCAGAAATTCTCATAATTTTCAGGCAAAAAGGCAGAAATTCTCCTTATTTTGGGGCAAAAAGACAGAAAATCTTCTTTTTTAGGAGGCAAAACGTCAGAAATTCCCCTTATTTTGGGGCAAAATTGCAGAAATTTCCTTTACATTTGGACAAAATTGCAGAAATTTCCCTTATTTTGGAGCAAAATTGCAGAAATTTCACTTATTTCAGAAAAAATGCAGAAATTTTCTTATTTTGTGGCAAAAAGGCAGAAATTTCTATTATTTTGGTACAAAATTGCAGAAATTTTTCTTATTTTGGGGCAAAAAGGCAGAAATTCCCCATATTTTGGGGCAAAAAGGCTGAAATTCCCCTTATTTTCGGGCAAAAATCAGAAATTCCCCTTATGTTGGGGCAAAAAGAAAGAAATTTCGTTTATTTTTTGGAAAAGGCAGAAATTGCACTTATTTTGAGTCAAAAAGGCGGAAAATTTCCTTATTTTCGGGCAAAAATGAAGAAATTTCTTTTTTTTATGGCAAAAAGGTATACATTCCCTTTATTTTCGGGCAAAAAGGCAGAAATTCCCCATATTTTGGAGCAAAATTGCAGAAATTCCCCTAATTGTGGGGCAAAAAGGCAGAAATTCCCTATATGTTGGGGCAAAAAGACAGAAATTCTCTTTATTTTAGGGCAAAACTCAGAAATTTCACTTATTTTAGGGCAAAATTGCAGAAATTTCAGTTATTTCAGAGAAAAAATGCAAAATTTTTTTTTATTTTGGGGCAAAAAGGCAGAAATTCCCCTTATTTTGGGGTAAAATTGCAGAAATTTCACATATTTCAGGGCAAAAAGACAGAAATTTTCCTTATTTTGGGGCAAAATTGCAGAAAATTCACTTATTTCAGGGTAATAAATCAGAAATTTTCCTTATTTTGGGGCAAAAAAGACAGAAATTCCCTTTGTTTTCGAGGAAAAAGACAGAAATTCCACTTATTTAGAGGCAAAAAGGTAGAAATTCCCCTTATTTTGGAGCAAAAATGAAGAAATTTCCCTTTTTTATGGCAAAAAAGTATGCATTCCCATTATTTTCGGGCAAAAATCAGAAATTCCCCGTATTTTGGAGTAAAAATGCAGAAATTCGCCTAATTTTGGGGAAAAAGGCAGAAATTCCCCTTATTTTGGGGTAAAATTGCAGAAATTTCAAATATTTCAGGGCAAAATGGAGGAAATTCCCATTATTTTGGGGCAAAAAGATGAAATCCATAATTTTTGGCTAAAATGGAGGAAATTTCACTTATTTCGGGACAAAAAGGCAGAAATTCCACTTAATTTCGGGCAAAAAGGCAGAAATGACCTGTATTTTGGAGCAAAATTGCAGAAATTCCCTTAATATTGGTGCAAAAATGCAGAAATTCCCTTTATTTTGGGGCAAAAAAGCAGAAATTCTCTATATTTTGGTGCAAAAAGGCTGAAATTCCCCTTATTTTGAGGTAAAATCCTAAAATTCCCCATATTTTGGGGCAAAAGGCAGAAATTCCCCTCATTTTGGGGCAAAAAGGCACAAATTTCCCTTATTTTCGGGCAAAATTGCAGAAATTTCATTTATTTCAGGGTAAACAGTCAGAAATTCCCCTTATTTTGGGGCAAAAAGCAGAAATTTCTTTGATTATGGTACAAAATTGAAGAAATTTTCCTTATTTTGAAACAAAAAGGCAGAAATTCCCCATATTTTGGGGCAAAAGGCAGAAATTCTTCTTATTTTGAGGTAAAATGCAGAAATTCCCTTTATTTAAAGGTAAAATGCTGAAATTCCCCAAATATTCGGCGGAAATGCAGAAATTCCCTTTATTTTGGGGCTAAAAAGCAGAAATTCCCCATATTTTGAAGCAAAATTGCAGAAATTCTCATAATTTTCAGGCAAAAAGGCAGAAATTCTCCTTATTTTGGGGCAAAAAGACAGAAAATCTCCTTTTTTCGGGGGCAAAAAGTCAGAAATTCCCCTTATTTTGGGGCAAAATTGCAGAAATTTATTTTACATTTGGGCAAAATTGCAGAAATTTCCCTTATTTTGGGTCTAAATTGCAGAAATTTCACTTATATCAGAAAAAATGCAGAAATTTTATTATTTTGGGGCAAAAAGGCAGAAATTTCTATTATTTTGTTACAAAATTGCAGAAATTTGTCTTATTTTGGGGCAAAAGGCAGAAATTCCCCATATTTTGGGACAAAAAGGCTCAAATTCCCCTTATTTTCGGGCAAAAAGTCAGAAATTCCTCTTATGTTGGGGAAAAAAGACAGAAATTTTGTTTATTTTTGGGAAAAAGGCAGAAATTGCACTTATTTTGAGTCAAAAACGCGGAAAATTTCCTTATTTTCGGGCAAAAATGAAGAAATTTCCCTTTTTTATGGCAAAAAGGTATACATTCCCTTTATTTTCGGGCAAAAAGGCAGAAATTCTCCATATTTTGGAGCACAATTGCAGAAATTCCCCTAATTGTGGGGCAAAAAGGCAATAATTCCCCATATTTTTGGGCAAAAAGACAGAAATTCTCCTTATTTTGGGGCAAAACTCAGAAATTTCACTTGTTTTAGGGAAAAATTGCAGAAATTTCAGTTATTTCAGAGAATAAAGGCAAAAATTTTTCTTATTTTGGGGCAAAAATGCAGAAATTCCCATTATTTTGGGGCAAAAAGGCAGAAATTCACCTAATTTTGGGGTAAATTTGCAGAAATTTCACATATGTCAGGGCAAGAAGGCAGAAATTTCCCTTATTTTGGGGCAAAATTGCAGAAATTTCACTTATTTAAGGGTAATAAGTCAGAAATTTTCTATATTTCGGGGCAAAAAAGACAGAAATTACCTTTTTTTGGGGGGAAAAAGACAGAAATTCCACTTATTTTCAGGAAAAAGGCAGAAATTCCCATTTTTTGGAGCAAAAATGAAGAAATTTCGCTTTTTCATGGCAAAAAGGTATGCATTTCCCTTATTTTCGGGCAAAAGCAGAAATTCCCCGTATTTGGAACAAATTTGCAGAAAATCCCCTAATTTTGGGGCAAAAGGCAGAAATTCCCTTTATTTGGGGGCAAAAATCAGAAATTTTCATTACTTTTGGGCAAAATTGCAGAAATTTCACTTATTTAGGGAAAAAATTGCAGAATTTTAACTTATTTCAGGGAAAAAAGCAAAATTTTTTTTTATTTTGGGGCAAAAAGGCAGAAATTCCTAATATTTTGTGGCAAAAATGCAGAAATTCCCCTTTTTTGAGGTATAAAGGCTGAAATTTAACTTATTTGGGGGCAAAAAGGCAGAAATTTTTTTTATTTTGGGGCAAAATTGCAGGAATTTACTTTATTTTGGGGCAAAATTGCAGAAATTTCACTTATTTCAGGGTAATAAGTCAGAAATTTTCCTTAATTTGTGGCAAAAAAGACAGAAATGCCCTTTGTTTTGGGGGAAAAAGACAGAAATTCCACTTATTTAGAGGCAAAAAGGCAGAACTTCCACTTATTTTGGAGCAAAAATGAAAAAATTTTCCTTTTTTATGGCAAAAAGGTATGCATTCCCCTTATTTTCGGGCAAAAATGCAGAAATTCCCCGTATTTTGAAGCAAAAATGCAGAAATTCCCCTAATTTTGGGGCAAAAAGGCAGAAATTCTCTATATTTTGGGGCAAAAGGACAGAAATTCTTTTTATTTTGGGGCAAAACTCAGAAATTCCACTTATTAAGAGGCAAAATGGCAGAAATTCCTCTTATTTTGGAGCCAAAATGAAGAAATTTCCTTTTTTTATGGCAAAAAGTTATGCATTCCCCTTATTTTCGGGCAAAAAGGCAGAAATTCCTTGTATTTTGGAGCAAAATTGCAGAAATTCCCCTAATTTTGGGGCAAAAGGCAGAAATTCCCCTTATTTTGGGGTAAAGTTGCAGAAATTTCAAATATTCAGGGCAAAATGGCAGAAATTCCCCTTATTTTGGGGCAAAGAGATGAAATCCATAATTTTTGGCTAAAATTGAAGAAATTTCACTTATTTCGGGACAAAAAGGCAGAAATTCCACTTAATTTCGGGCAAAAAGGCAGAAATGACCCGTATTTTGGAGCAAAATTGCAGAAATTCCCCTAATATTGGTGCAAAAATGCAGAAATTCCCTTTATTTTGGGGCAAAAAGGCAGAATTTCTCCATATTTTGGTGCAAAAAGGCTAAAATTTCCTTTATTTTGAGGTAAAATCCTAAAATTCCCCATAATTTGGGGCAAAAGGCAGAAATTCCCCTCATTTTGGGGCAAAAAGGCACAAATTTACCTAATTTTCGGGCAAAATTGCAGAAATTTCATTTATTTCAGGGTAAAATGTCAGAAATTTCCCTTATTTTGGGGCAAAAAACAGAAATTTCTTTTTTTATGGTACAAAATTGAAGATATTTTCCTTATTTTAGAACAAAAAGGCAGAAATTCTCCATATTTTGGGACAAAAGGCAGAAATTCTTTTTATTTTGAGGTAAAATGCAGAAATTCCTGTTATTTAGAGGTAAAATGCAGAAATTCCCCAAATATTGGGGGAAAATGCAGAAATTCCCTTTATTTTGTGCCTAAAAGGCAGAAATTCCCTGTATTTTGAAGCAAAATTGCAGAAATTCTCATAATTTTCAGACAAAAAGGCAGAAATTCTCATTATTTTGGGGTAGAAAGACAGAAAATCTCCTATTTCGGGGACAAAAAGTCAGAAATTCCCCTTATTTTGGGGCAAAATTGCAGAAATTTCCCTTATTTTGGGGAAAAATTGCAAATATTTCACTTATTTCAGAAAAAAATGAAGAAATTTTTTTATTTTGGTGCCAAAAGGCAGAAATTTCTACTATTTTGGTACAAAATTGCAGAAATTTTTCTTCTTTTATGCCAAAAAGGCAGAAATTCCCCATATTTTGGGGCAAAAAAGCAGAAATACCCCTTATTTTGAGGTTAAAAAGCTGAAATTCCCCTTATTTTCGGGCAAAAATCAGAAATTCCCCTTATGTTTGGGCAAAAATACAGAAATTTTGTTTATTGTTTGGGAAAAGGCAGAAATTGCACTTATTTTGAGTCAAAAAGGTGGAAAATTTCCTTATTTTCTGGCAAAAATGAAGAAATTTCACTTTTTTATGGCAAAAAGGTGTACATTCTCTTTATTTTCGGGCAAAAAGGCAGAAATTCCCCGTATTTTGGAGCAAAATTGCAGAAATTCCCATAATTGTGGGGCAAAAAGGCAGAAATTCCCTATATGTTTGGGCAAAAAGACAGAAATTCTCCTTATTTTGGGGCAAAACTCAGAAATTTCACTTATTTTAGGGCAAAATTGCAGAAATTTCAGTTATTTCAGAGAAAAAAAGCAAAAATTTTTCTTATTTTGGGGCAAAAAGGCAGAAATTCCCATTATTTTGGGGCAAAATCAGAAATTCACCTTATTTTGGGGTAAAATTGCAGAAATTTCACATATTATAGGGCAAAAAGGCAGAAATTTCCCTTATTTTGGGGTAAAATTGCAGAAATTTCACTTATTTCAGGGTAATAAGTCAGAAATTTTTGTTATTTTGGGGCAAAAAAGACAGAAATTCCCTTCTTTTTGGGGGAAAAAGACAGAAATTCCACTTATTTAGAGGCTAAAATGCAGAAATTCCCCTTATTTTGAAGCAAAAATGAAGAAATTTCTCTTTTTTATGGCAAAAAGGTATGAATTCCCCTTATTTCCGAGCAAAAAGAAGGAAATTCCCTGTATTTTGGAGCAAAATTGCAGAAATTCCACTAATTTTGAGGCAAAAGGCAGAAATTCCCTTTATTTTGGGGCAAAAATCAGAAATTCCCCCTACTTTGGGGCAAAATTCCAGAAATTTCCTTTATTTTGGGGCAAAATTGCAGGAATTTACATTATTTTGGGGCAAAATTGCAGAAATTTCCCTTATTTCGGGCAAAATTACAGAAATTTCACTCATTTTCAGGTAAAAAGGCTGAAATTTCCTTTATTTTGGGGAAAAAGAGAGAAATTTCCCTTATTTTGGGGCAAAATTGCAGAAATTTTCCTTATTTTGGGCAAAAAGGCAGAAATTCTTTATATTTTGTGGCACAAAGGCAAAAATTTTCCTTATTTTGAGGTAATAAGGCTGAAATTCCCTTTATTTTGGGGGAAAAAGGCAGAAATTCCCATTATTTTGGGGTAAAATTGCAGAAATTTCAAATATTTCAGGGCAAAAAGGCAGAAATTCCCCTTATTTTGGGGTAACATTGCAGAAATTTCAAATATTTCAGGGCAAAATGGCAGAAATTCCCCTTATTTTGGGGCAAAATTATGAAATCCATAATTTTTGGCTAAAATTGAGAAAATTTCACTTATTTCAGGACAAAAAGGCAGAATTTTCACTTAATTTCGGCCAAAAAGGCAGAAATTCCCCGTATTTTGGAGCAAAATTGCAGAAATTCCCCTAATTTTGAGGCAAAAGGCAGAAATTCCCTTTATTTTGGGGCAAAAACCAGAAATTCCCCTTACTTTGGGGCAAAATTCCAGAAATTTCCTTTATTTTGGGGCAAAATTGCAGGAATTTACATTATTTTGCGGCAAAATTGCAGAAATTTCCCTTATTTCGGGCAAAATTACAGAAATTTCACTTATTTTCAGGTAAAAAGGTTGAAATTTCCTTTATTTTGGGGAAAAAAGGAGAAATTTCCCTTATTTTGGGGCAAAATTGCAGAAATTTTCCTTATTTTGGGCTAAAAGGCAGAAATTCTTTATATTTTGTGGCAAATAGGCAGAAATTTCCCTTATTTTGAGGTAATAAGGCTGAAATTCCCTTTATTTTGGGGGAAAAATGCAGAAATTCCCCTTATTTTGGGGTAAAATTGCAGAAATTTCAAATATTTCAGGGCAAAATGGCAGAAATTCCCCTTATTTTGGGGCAAAAAGATGAAATCCATAATTTTTGGCTAAAATTGAGGAAATTTCACTTATTTCGGGACAAAAAGGCAGAAATTCCACTTAATTTTGGCCAAAAAGGCAGAAATGACCCGTATTTTGGAGCAAAATTGCAGAAATTCCCTTAATATTGGTGCAAAAATGCAGAAATTCCCTTTATTTTGGGGCAAAAAAGCAGAAATTCTCCATATTTTGGTGCAAAAAGGCTGAAATTCCCCTTATTTTGAGGTAAAATCCTAAAATTCCCCATATTTTGGGGCAAAAGGCAGAAATTCCCCTCATTTTGGGACAAAAAGGCACAAATTTCCCATATTTTCGGGCAAAATTGCAGAAATTATATTTATTTCAGTGTAAAAAGTCAGAAATTCCCCTTATTTTGGGGCAAAAAGCAGACATTTTTTTGATTATGGTACAAAATTGAAGAAATTTTCCTTATTTTGAAACAAAAAGGCAGAAATTCCCCATATTTTGGGGCAAAAGGCAGAAATTCTTCTTATTTTGAGGTAAAATGCAGAAATTCCCCTTATTTAGAGGTAAAATGCTGAAATTCCCCAAATATTGGGCGGAAATGCAGAAATTCCCTTTATTTTGGGGCCAAAAAGCAGAAATTCCCCGTATTTTGAAGCAAAATTGCTGAAATTCTCATAATTTTTAGGCAAAAAGGCAGAAATTCTTCTTATTTTGGGGCAAAAAGACAGAAAATCTCCTTTTTTCGGGGGCAAAAAGTCAGAAATTCCCCTTATTTTGGGGCAAAATTGCAGAAATTTCCTTTACATTTGGGCAAAATTGCAGAAATTTATCTTATTTTGGGTCAAAATTGCAGAAATTTCACTTATATCAGAAAAAATGCAGAAATTTTCTTATTTTGGGGCAAAAAGGCAGAAATTTCTATTATTTTGTTACAAAATTGCAGAAATTTTTCTTAATTTGGGGCAAAAAGGCAGAAATTCCCCATATTTTGGGGCCAAAATGCTGAAATTCCCTTTATTTTCGGGCAAAAAGTCAGAAATTTCCCTTATGTTGAGGAAAAAAATCAGAAATTTAGTTTATTTTTGGGGAAAAGGCAAAAATGCACTTATTTTGAGTCAAAAAGGCGGAAAATTTCCTTATTTTCGGGCAAAAATAAAGAAATTTCCATTTTTTATGGCAAAAAGTAATACATTCCCTTTATTTTCGGGCAAAAAAGCAGAAATTCTCCGTATTTTGGAGCAAAATTGCAGAAATTCCCCTAATATTGGTGCAAAAATACAGAAATTCCCTTTATTTTTGGGCAAAAAAGCAGAAATTCTCCATATTTTGGTGCAAAAAGGCTGAAATTCCCCTTCTTTTGAGGTAAAATGCTAAAATTCCCCATATTTTGGGGCAAATTGGCAGAAATTCCCCATATGTTGGGGCAAAAAGACAGAAATTCTCCTTATTTTGGGGCAAAACTCAGAAATTTCACTTGTTTTACGGCAAAATTGCAGAAATTTCAGTTATTTCAGAGAAAAAAAGCAAAAATTTTTTCTTATTTTGGGGCAAAAATGCAGAAATTCCCCTTATTTTGGAGCAAAAAGGCAGAAATTCACCTAATTTTGGGGTAAATTTGCAGAAATTTCACATATGTCAGGGCAAAAAGGCACAAATTTCCCTTATTTTGGGGCAAAATTGCAGAAATTTCACATATTTAAGGGTAATAAGTCAGAAATTTTCTTTATTTCGGGGCAAAAAGGACAAAAATTACCTATTTTTGGGGGGAAAAAGACAGAAATTCCACTTATTTTGAGGCAAAAAGGCAGAAATTCCCCTTATTTTGGAGCAAAAATGAAGAAATTTCGCTTTTTCATGGCAAAAAGTTATGCATTCCCCTTATTTTCGGGCAAAAAGGCAGAAATTCCCCTCATTTTGGGACAAAAAGGCTCAAATTTCCCATATATTTGGGCAAAATTGCAGAAATTTCATTTATTTCGGGGTAAAAAGTCAGAAATTCCCCTTATTTTGGGGCAAAAAGCAGAAATTTCTTTGATTATGGTACAAAATTGAAGAAATTTTCCTTATTTTGAAACAAAAAGGCAGAAATTCCCCATATTTTTGGGCAAAAGGCAGAAATTCTTCTTATTTTGAGGTAAAATGCAGAAATTCCCCTTATTTAGAGGTAAAATGCTGAAATTCCCCAAATATTGGGCGGAAATGCAGAAATTCCCTTTATTTTGGGGCCAAAAAGCAGAAATTCCCCGTATTTTGAAGCAAAATTGCTGAAATTCTCATAATTTTTAGGCATAAATACAGAAAATCTCCTTTTTTCGGGGGCAAAAATTCAGAAATTCCCCTTATTTTGGGGCAAAATTGCAGAAATTTCCTTTACATTTGGGCAAAATTGCAGAAATTTCCCTTATTTTGGGGCAAAATTGCAGAAATTTCACTTATATCAGAAAAAATGCAGAAATTTTATTATTTTGGGGCAAAAAGGCAGAAATTTCTATTATTTTGTTACAAAATTGCAGAAATTTTTCTTATTTTGAGGCAAAAAGGCAGAAATTCCCCATATTTTGGGGCCAAAAGGCTGCAATTCCCTTTATTTTCGGGCAAAATGTCAGAAATTTCCCTTATGTTGGGGAAAAAAATCAGAAATTTAGTTTATTTTTGGGGAAAAGGCAAAATGCAATTATTTTGAGTCAAAAAGGCAGAAAATTTCCTTATTTTCGGGCAAAAATAAAGAAATTTCCATTTTTTATGGCAAAAAGGTATACATTCCCTTTATTTTCGGGCAAAAAAGCAGAAATTCTCCGTATTTTGGAGCAAAATTGCAGAAATTCCCCTAATATTGGTGCAAAAATACAGAAATTCCCTTTATTTTGGGGCAAAAAAGCAGAAATTCTCCATATTTTGGTGCAAAAAGGCTGAAATTCCCCTTCTTTTGAGGTAAAATGCTAAAATTCCCCATATTTTGGGGCAAATTGGCAGAAATTTCCCATATGTAGGGGCAAAAATACAGAAATTCTCCTTATTTTGGGGCAAAACTCAGAAATTTCACTTCTTTTATGGCAAAATTGCAGAAATTTCAGTTATTTCAGAGAAAAAAAAGCAAAAATTTTTTTTTATTTTGGGGCAAAAATGCAGAAATTCCCCTTATTTTGGAGCAAAAAGACAGAAATTCACCTAATTTTGGGGTAAATTTGCAGAAATTTCACATATGTCAGGGCAAGAAGGCAGAAATTTCCCTTATTTTGGGGCAAAATTGCAGAAATTTCACTTATTTAAGGGTAATAAGTCAGAAATTTTCTATATTTCGGGGCAAAAAAGACAGAAATTACCTATTTTTGGAGGGAAAAAGACAGAAATTCCACTTATTTTGAGGCAAAAAGGCAGAAATTCCCCTTATTTTGGAGCAAAAATGAAGAAATTTCGCTTTTTCATGGCAAAAAGTTATGCATTCCCCTTATTTTCGGGCAAAAAGGCAGAAATTCCCCTCATTTTGGGACAAAAAAGCACAAATTTCCCATATTTCCGGGCAAAATTGCAGAAATTTCATTTATTTCAGGGTAAAAAGTCAGAAATTCCCCTTATTTTGAAGCAAAAAGCAGAAATTTCTTTGATTATGGTACAAAATTGAAGAAATTTTCCTTATTTTGAAACAAAAAGGCAGAAATTCCCCATATTTTTGGGCAAAAGGCAGAAATTCTTCTTATTTTGAGGTAAAATGCAGAAATTCCCCTTATTTAGAGGTAAAATGCTGAAATTCCCCAAATATTGGACGGAAATGCAGAAATTCCCTTTATTTTGGGGCCAAAAAGCAGAAATTCCCCGTATTTTGAAGCAAAATTGCTGAAATTCTCATAATTTTTAGGCAAAAATACAGAAAATCTCCTTTTTTCGGGGGCAAAAAGTCAGAAATTCCCCTTATTTTGGGGCAAAAAGCAGAAATTTCTTTGATTATGGTACAAAATTGAAGAAATTTTCCTTATTTTGAAACAAAAAGGCAGAAATTCCCCATATTTTTGGGCAAAAGGCAGAAATTCTTCTTATTTTGAGGTAAAATGCAGAAATTCCCCTTATTTAGAGGTAAAATGCTGAAATTCCCCAAATATTGGGCGGAAATGCAGAAATTCCCTTTATTTTGGGGCCAAAAAGCAGAAATTCCCCGTATTTTGAAGCAAAATTGCTGAAATTCTCATAATTTTTAGGCAAAAATACAGAAAATCTTTTTTCGGGGGCAAAAAGTCAGAAATTCCCCTTATTTTGGGGCAAAATTGCAGAAATTTCCTTTACATTTGGGCAAAATTGCAGAAATTTCCCTTATTTTGGGGCAAAATTGCAGAAATTTCACTTATATCAGAAAAAATGCAGAAATTTTATTATTTTGGGGCAAAAAGGCCGAAATTTCTATTATTTTGTTACAAAATTGCAGAAATTTTTCTTATTTTGGGGCAAAAAGGCAGAAATTCCCCATATTTTGGGGCCAAAAGGCTGCAATTCCCTTTATTTTCGGGCAAAATGTCAGAAATTTCCCTTATGTTGGGGAAAAATTCAGAAATTTCGTTTATTTTTGGGGAAAAGGCAAAACTGCACTTATTTTGAGTCAAAAAGGCAGAAAATTTCCTTATTTTCGGGCAAAAATAAAGAAATTTCCCTTTTTTATGGCAAAAAGGTATACATTCCCTTTATTTTCGGGCAGAAAAGCAGAAATTATCCGTATTTTGGAGCAAAATTGCAGAAATTCCCCTAATATTGGTGCAAAAATACAGAAATTCCCTTTATTTTGGGGCAAAAAAGCAGAAATTCTCCATATTTTGGTGCAAAAAGGCTGAAATTCCCCTCCTTTTGAGGTAAAATGCTAAAATTCCCCATATTTTGGGGCAAATTGGCAGAAATTCCCCATATGTAGGGGCAGAAAGACAGAAATTCTCCTTATTTTGGGGCAAAACTCAGAAATTTCACTTGTTTTATGGCAAAATTGCAGAAATTTCAGTTATTTCAGAGAAAAAAAGCAAAAATTTTTTCTTATTTTGGGGCAAAAATGCAGAAATTCCCCTTATTTTGGAGCAAAAAGGCAGAAATTCACCTAATTTTGGGGTAAATTTGCAGAAATTTCACATATGTCAGGGCAAGAAGGCAGAAATTTCCCTTATTTTGGGGCAAAATTGCAGAAATTTCACTTATTTAAGGGTAATAATTCAGAAATTTTCTTTATTTCGGGGCAAAAAAGACAGAAATTACCCATTTTGGGGGGGAAAAAGGCAGAAATTCCCCTTATTTTGGAGCAAAAATGAAGAAATTTCGCTTTTTCATGGCAAAAAGTTATGCATTCCCCTTATTTTCGGGCAAAAAGGCAGAAATTCCCCTCATTTTGGGACAAAAAAGCACAAATTTCCCATATTTTCGGGCAAAATTGCAGAAATTTCATTTATTTCAGGGTAAAAAGTCAGAAATTCCCCTTATTTTGGGGCAAAAAGCAGAAATTTCTTTGATTATGGTACAAAATTGAAGAAATTTTCCTTATTTTGAAACAAAAAGGGAGAAATTCCCCATATTTTTGGGCAAAAGGCAGAAATTCTTCTTATTTTGAGGTAAAATGCAGAAATTCCCCTTATTTAGAGGTAAAATGCTGAAATTCCCCAAATATTGGACAGAAATGCAGAAATTCCCTTTATTTTGGGGCCAAAAAGCAGAAATTCCCCGTATTTTGAAGCAAAATTGCTGAAATTCTCATAATTTTTA
The DNA here is from genome assembly GCF_963924665.1 of Micromys minutus. Classification (NCBI taxonomy): domain Eukaryota; kingdom Metazoa; phylum Chordata; class Mammalia; order Rodentia; family Muridae; genus Micromys; species Micromys minutus. Next base: position 64,143 of record NW_027667508.1, read on the forward strand.
TGCAAAAATACAGAAAATCCCCTTTTTTCGGGGGCAAAAAGTCAGAAATTCCCCTTATTTTGGGGCAAAAAGCAGAAATTTCTTTGATTATGGTACAAAATTGAAGAAATTTTCCTTATTTTGAAACAAAAAGGCAGAAATTCCCCATATTTTTGGGCAAAAGGCAGAAATTCTTCTTATTTTGAGGTAAAATGCAGAAATTCCCCTTATTTAGAGGTAAAATGCTGAAATTCCCCAAATATTGGGCGGAAATGCAGAAATTCCCTTTATTTTGGGGCCAAAAAGCAGAAATTCCCCGTATTTTGAAGCAAAATTGCTGAAATTCTCATAATTTTTAGGCAAAAATACAGAAAATCTTCTTTTTTCGGGGGCAAAAAGTCAGAAATTCCCCTTATTTTGGGGCAAAATTGCAGAAATTTCCTTTACATTTGGGCAAAATTGCAGAAATTTTATTATTTTGGGGCAAAATTGCAGAAATTTCACTTATATCAGAAAAAATGCAGAAATTTTATTATTTTGGGGCAAAAAGGCAGAAATTTCTATTATTTTGTTACAAAATTGCAGAAATTTTTCTTATTTTGGGGCAAAAAGGCAGAAATTCCCCATATTTTGGGGCCAAAAGGCTGCAATTCCCTTTATTTTCGGGCAAAATGTCAGAAATTTCCCTTATGTTGGGGAAAAATTCAGAAATTTCGTTTATTTTTGGGGAAAAGGCAAAACTGCACTTATTTTGAGTCAAAAAGGCAGAAAATTTCCTTATTTTCGGGCAAAAATAAAGAAATTTCCCTTTTTTATGGCAAAAAGGTATACATTCCCTTTATTTTCGGGCAGAAAAGCAGAAATTATCCGTATTTTGGAGCAAAATTGCAGAAATTCCCCTAATATTGGTGCAAAAATACAGAAATTCCCTTTATTTTGGGGCAAAAAAGCAGAAATTCTCCATATTTTGGTGCAAAAAGGCTGAAATTCCCCTCCTTTTGAGGTAAAATGCTAAAATTCCCCATATTTTGGGGCAAATTGGCAGAAATTCCCCATATGTAGGGGCAGAAAGACAGAAATTCTCCTTATTTTGGGGCAAAACTCAGAAATTTCACTTGTTTTATGGCAAAATTGCAGAAATTTCAGTTATTTCAGAGAAAAAAAGCAAAAATTTTTTCTTATTTTGGGGCAAAAATGCAGAAATTCCCCTTATTTTGGAGCAAAAAGGCAGAAATTCACCTAATTTTGGGGTAAATTTGCAGAAATTTCACATATGTCAGGGCAAGAAGGCAGAAATTTCCCTTATTTTGGGGCAAAATTGCAGAAATTTCACTTATTTAAGGGTAATAATTCAGAAATTTTCTTTATTTCGGGGCAAAAAAGACAGAAATTACCCATTTTTGGGGGGAAAAAGGCAGAAATTCCCCTTATTTTGGAGCAAAAATGAAGAAATTTCGCTTTTTCATGGCAAAAAGTTATGCATTCCCCTTATTTTCGGGCAAAAAGGCAGAAATTCCCCTCATTTTGGGACAAAAAAGCACAAATTTACCATATTTTCGGGCAAAATGCAGAAATTTCATTTATTTCAGGGTAAAAAGTCAGAAATTCCCCTTATTTTGGGGCAAAAAGCAGAAATTTCTTTGATTATGGTACAAAATTGAAGAAATTTTCCTTATTTTGAAACAAAAAGGCAGAAATTCCCCATATTTTTGGGCAAAAGGCAGAAATTCTTCTTATTTTGAGGTAAAATGCAGAAATTCCCCTTATTTAGAGGTAAAATGCTGAAATTCCCCAAATATTGGACGGAAATGCAGAAATTCCCTTTATTTTGGGGCCAAAAAGCAGAAATTCCCCGTATTTTGAAGCAAAATTGCTGAAATTCTCATAATTTTTAGGCAAAAATACAGAAAATCTCCTTTTTTCGGGGGCAAAAAGTCAGAAATTCCCCTTATTTTGGGGCAAAATTGCAGAAATTTCCTTTACATTTGGGCAAAATTGCAGAAATTTCCCTTATTTTGGGGCAAAATTGCCGAATTTCACTTATATCAGAAAAAATGCAGAAATTTTATTATTTTGGGGCAAAAAGGCACAATTTCTATTATTTTGTTACAAAATTGCAGAAATTTTTCTTATTTGGGGGCAAAAAGGCAGAAATTCCCCATATTTTGGGGCCAAAAGGATGAAATTCCCTTTATTTTCGTGCAAAATGTCAGAAATTTCCCTTATGTTGGGGAAAAAAATCAGAAATTTCGTTTATTTTTGGGGAAAAGGCAAAAATGCACTTATTTTGAGTCAAAAAGGCAGAAAATTTCCTTATTTTCGGGCAAAAATAAAGAAATTTCCCTTTTTTATGGCAAAAAGGTATACATTCCCTTTATTTTCGGGCAAAAAAGCAGAAATTCTCCGTATTTTGGAGCAAAATTGCAGAAATTCCCCTAATATTGGTGCAAAAATACAGAAATTCCCTTTATTTTGGGGCAAAAAAGCAGAAATTCTCCATATTTTGGTGCAAAAAGGCTGAAATTCCCCTCCTTTTGAGGTAAAATGCTAAAATTCCCCATATTTTGGGGCAAATTGGCAGAAATTCCCCATATGTAGGGGCAGAAAGACAGAAATTCTCCTTATTTTGGGGCAAAACTCAGAAATTTCACTTGTTTTATGGCAAAATTGCAGAAATTTCAGTTATTTCAGAGAAAAAAAGCAAAAATTTTTTCTTATTTTGGGGCAAAAATGCAGAAATTCCCCTTATTTTGGAGCAAAAAGGCAGAAATTCACCTAATTTTGGGGTAAATTTGCAGAAATTTCACATATGTCAGGGCAAGAAGGCAGAAATTTCCCTTATTTTGGGGCAAAATTGCAGAAATTTCACTTATTAAAGGGTAATAAGTCAGAAATTTTCTTTATTTCGGGGCAAAAAAGACAGAAATTACCTATTTTTGGGGGGAAAAAGACAGAAATTCCACTTATTTTGAGGCAAAAAGGCAGAAATTCCCCTTATTTTGGAGCAAAAATGAAGAAATTTCGCTTTTTCATGGCAAAAAGTTATGCATTCCCCTTATTTTCGGGCAAAAAAGCAGAAATTCCCCGTATTTGGAACAAAATTGCAGAAATTACCCTAATTTTGGGGCAAAAGGCAGATATTCCCTTTATTTTAAGGCAAAAATCAGAAATTCCCCTTACTTTTGGGCAAAATTCCAGAAATTTCACAAATTTAGGGGCAAAATTGTGGAAATTTCACTTATTTCAGGGAAAAAAGCAGAAATTTTCCTTATTTTGGGGCAAAAATGCAGAAATTCCTAATATTTTGTGGCAAAAATGCAGAAATTTTCCTTATTTTGAGGTATAAAGGCTGAAATTTCCCTTATTTGGGGGCAAAAAGGCAGAAATTTTTTTTATTTTGTGGCAAAATTGCAGGAATTTACCTTATTTAGGGGCAAAATTGCATAAATTTCACTTATTTCAGTGTAATAAGTCAGAAAATTTCCTTAATTTGTGGCAAAAAAGACAGAAATTTTCTTTGTTGGGGGAAAAAGACAGAAATTCCACTTATTTAGAGGCAAGAAGGCAGAAATTCCCCTTATTTTGGAGCAAAAATGAAGAAATTTTCCTTTTTTATTGCAAAAAGGTATGCATTCCCATTATTTTCTGTCAAAAAGGCAGAAATTCCCCTTATTTTGGAGCAAAATTGCAGAAATTCCCCTAATTTTGGGGCTAAAAGGAAGAAATTCTCTATATTTTGGGGCAAAATGACAGAAATTCTTTTTATTTTGGGGCAAAACTCAGAAATTCCACTTATTTAGAGGCAAAATGGCAGAAATTCCTCTTATTTTGGAGCAAAAATGAAGAAATTTCCCTTTTTTATGGCAAAAAGTTATGCATTCTCTTTATTTCGGGCAAAAAGGCAGAAATTCCCCGTATTTTGGAGCAAAATTGCAGAAATTCCTTTAATTTTGGGGCAAAAGGCAGAAATTCCCCTTATTTTGGGGTAAAATTGAAGAAATTTCAAATATTTCAGAGCAAAATGGCAGAAATTCCCCTTATATTTGGGGCAAAAAGATGAAATCCATAATTTTTACTAAAATTGAAGAAATTTCACTTATTTCGGGACAAAAAGGCAGAAATTCCACTTAATTTCGGGCAAAAAGGCAGAAATGACCCGTATTTTGAAGCAAAATTGCAGAAATTCCCCTAATATTGGTGCAAAAATGCAGAAATTCCCTTTATTTTTGGGCAAAAAAGCAGCAATTCTCCATATTTTGGTGCAAAAAGCCTGAAATTCCCCTTATTTTGAGGTAAAATCCTAAAATTCCCCATATTTTGGGGCAAAAGGCAGAAATTCCCCTCATTTTGGGGCAAAAAGGCACAAATTTCTCTTATTTTCGGGCAAAATTGCTGAAATTTCATTTATTTTAGGGTAAAAAGTCAGAAATTCCACTTATTTTGGGGCAAAAAGCAGATATTTCTTTGATTATGGTACAAAATTGAAGAAATTTTCCTTATTTTGAAACAAAAAGGCAGAAATTCCCCATATTTTGGGGCAAAAGGCAGAAATTCTTCTTATTTTGAGGTAAAATGCAGAAATTCACCTTATTTAGAGGTAATATGCTGAAATTCTCCAATTATTGGGCGGAAATGCAGAAATTCCCTTTATTTTGAGGCTAAAAAGCAGCAATTCCCCGTATTTTGAAGCAAAATTGCAGAAATTCTCATAATTTTCAGGCAAAAAGGCAGGAATTCTTCTTATTTTGGGGCAGAAAGACAGAAAATCTCATTTTTTCGGGGGCAAAAAATCAGAAATTCCCCTTATTTTGGGGCAAAATTGCAGAAATTTCCTTTACTTTTGGGCAAAATTGCAGAAATTTCCCTTATTTTGGGTCAAAATTGCAGAAATTTCACTTATATCAGAAAAAATGCAGAAATTTTCTAATTTTGGGGCAAAAAAACAGAAATTTCTATTATTTTGTTACAAAATTGCAGAAATTTTTCTTATTTTGGGGCAAAAAGGCAGAAATTCCCCATATTTTGGGGCAAAAAGGCTGAAATTCCCTTTATTTTCGGGCAAAAAGTCAGAAATTCTCCTTATGTTGGGGAAAAAAGACAGAAATTTCGTTTATTTTTGGGGAAAAGGCAGAAATGCACTTATTTTGAGTCAAAAAGTCGGAAAATTTCCTTATTTTCAGGCAAAAATGAAGAAATTTCCCTTTTTTATGGCAAAAAGGTATACATTCCCTTTATTTTCGGGCAATAAGGGAGAAATTCTCCGTATTTTTGAGCAAAATTGCAAAAATTCCCCTAATTGTGGGGCAAAAAGGCAGAAATTCCCCATATGTTGGGGCAAAAAGACAGAAATTCTCCTTATTTTGGGGCAAAACTCATAAATTTCACTTGTTTTAGGGCAAAATTGCAGAAATTTCAGTTATTTCAGAGAAAAAAAACAAAAATTTTTTTTTTATTTTGGGGCAAAAAGGCAGAAATTCCTAATATTTTGTGGCAAAAATGCAGAAATTTCCCTTATTTTGAGGTATAAAGGCTGAAATTTCCCTTATTTGGGGCCAAAAAGGCAGAAATTTTTTTTATTTTGGGGAAAAATTGCAGGAATTTACTTTATTTTGGGGCACAATTGCAGAAATTTCACTTATTTCAGGGTAATAAGTCAGAAATTTTCCTTAATTTGTGGCAAAAAAGACAGAAATTCCCTTTGTTTTGGGGGAAAAAGACAGAAATTCCACTTATTAAGAGGCAAAAAGGCAGAAATTCCTTTTATTTTGGAGCAAAAATGAAGAAATTTTCCTTTTTTATGGCAAAAAGGTATGCATTCCCCTTATTTTCGGGCAAAAATGCAGAAATTCCCCGTATTTTGGAGCAAAATTGCAGAAATTCCCCTAATTTCGGGGCAAAAAGGCAGAAATTCTCTATATTTTGGGGCAAAAAGACAGAAATTCTTTTTATTTTGGGGCAAAACTCAGAAATTCCACTTATTTAGAGGCAAAATGGCAAAAATTCCTCTTATTTTGGAGCAAAAATGAAGAAATTTCCTTTTTTATGGCAAAAAGGTATGCATTCTCCTTATTTTCGGGAAAAAAGGCAGAAATTCCCCGTATTTTGGAGCAAAATTGAAGAAATTTCAAATATTTCAGGGCAAAATGGCAGAAATTCCCCTTTTTTTGGGGCAAAAATGACATCCATAATTTTTACTAAAATTGAAGAAATTTCACTTATTTCGGGACAAAAAGGCAGAAATTCCACTTAATTTTGGGCAAAAAGGCAGAAATGACCCATATTTTGGAGCAAAATTGCAGAAATTCCCCTAATATTGGTGCAAAAGTGCAGAAATTCCCTTTATTTTGGGGCAAAAAGGCAGAAATTCTCATAATTTTCAGACAAAAAGGCAGAAATTCTCCTCATTTTGAAGCAAAAAGACAGAAAATCTCCTTTTTCGGGGGCAAAAAGTCAGAAATTCTCATTATTTTAAGGCAAAATTTCAGAAATTTCCTTTACTTTGGGGCAAAATTGCAGAAATTTCCCTTATTTTGGGGCAAAATTGCAAAAATTTCACTTATTTCAGAAAAAATGAAGAAATTTTCTTATTTTGGGGCAAAAAGGCAGAAATTTCTACTATTTTGGTACAAAATTGCAGAAATTTTTATTTTATGCCAAAAAGGCAGAAATTCCCCATATTTTGGGGCAAAAAGGCAGAAATTCCCCTTATTTTTAGGTTAAAAGGCTGAAATTCCCCTTATTTTCGGGCAAAAAGTCAGAAATTCCCCTTATGTTTGGGCAAAAATACAGAAATTTCATTTATTTTTTGGGAAAAGGCAGAAATTGCACTTATTTTGAGTCAAAAAGGTGGAAAATTTCCTTATTTTCTGGCAAAAATGAAGAAATTTCCATTTTTTATGGCAAAAAGGTGTACATTCTCTTTATTTTCGGGCAAAAAGGCAGAAATTCCCCGTATTTTGGAGCAAAATTGCAGAAATTCCCCTAATTGTGGGGCAAAAAGGCAGAAATTCCCTATATGTTGGGGCAAAAAGACAGAAATTCTCATTATTTTGGGGCAAAACTAAGAAATTTCACTTATTTTAGGGCAAAATTGCAGAAATTTCAGTTATTTCAGAGAAAAAAAGCAAAAATTTTTCTTATTTTGGGGCAAAAAGGCAGAAATTCCCATTATTTTGGGGCAAAATCAGAAATTCACCTTATTTTGGGGTAAAATTGCAGAAATTTCACATATTTCAGGGCAAAAAGGCAGAAATTTCCCTTATTTTGGGGCAAAATTGTAGAAATTTCACCTATTTCAGGGTAATAAGTCAGAAATTTTTGTTATTTTGGGGCAAAAAAGACAGAAATTCCCTTTCTTTTGGGGGAAAAAGACAGAAATTCCACTTATTTAAAGGCAGAAAAGCAGAAATTCCACTTATTTTGGAGCAAAAATGAAGAAATTTCTCTTTTTTATGACAAAAAGGTATGCATTCCCCTTATTTTCAGGCAAAAAGGCAGAAATTCCCCGTATTTTGGAGCAAAATTGCAGAAATTCCCCTAGTTTTGGGGCAAAAGGCAGAAATTCCTCTTACTTTGGGGCAAAATTTCAGAAATTTCCTTTATTTTGCGGCAAAATTGCAGAAATTTACCTTATTTAGGGGCAAAATTGCAGAAATTTCCCTTACTTCGGGCAAAATTACAAAAATTTCACTTATTTTCAGGTAAAAAGTCTGAAATTTCCTTTATTTTGGGGAAAAAGTCTGAAATTTCCCTTATTTTGGGGCAAAATTGCAGAAATTTTCCTTATTTTGGGGCAAAACGGCAGAAATTCCTTATATTTTGTGGCAAAAAGGCAGAAATTTCCCTTTTTTTGAAGTAATAAGGCTGAAATTCCCTTTATTTTGGGGGAAAAAGGCAGAAATTCCCCTTATTTTGGGGTATAATTGCAGAAATTTCAAATATTTCAGGGCAAAATGGGAGAAATTCCCCTTATTTTGGGCCAAAAAATGAAATCCCTACTTTTTGGCTAAAATTGAAGAAATTTCACTTATTTCGTTACAAATAGGCAGAAATTCCACTTAATTTCGGGCAAAAAGGCAGAAATGACCCGTATTTTGGAGCAAAATTGCAAAAATTCCCCTAATATTGGTGCAAAAATGCAGAAATTCCCTTTATTTTGGGGCAAAAAGGCAGAAATTCTCCATATTTTGGTGCAAAAATGCTGAAATTCCCCTTATTTTGAGGTAAAATTCTGAAATTCCCCATATTTTGGGGCAAAGGCAGAAATTCCCCTTATTTTGAAGCAAAAAGGCACAAATTTCCCTTAATTTCGGGCAAAATAGCAGAAATTTCATTTATTTCGGGGCAAAAATTCAGAAATTCCCATTATTTTGGGGCAAAAAGCAGAAATTTCTTTTATTATGGTACAAAATTGAAGAAATTATTTTTATTTTGGAACAAAAAGGCAGAAATTCCCTATATTTTGGGGCAAAAGTCAGAAATTTTTTTTATTTTGAGGTTAAATGCAGAAATTCCCCTTATTTAGAGGTAAAATGCAGAAATTCCCCAAATATTGTGGGAAAATGCAGAAATTTTCTTTATTTTTGGGATAAAAGGCAGAAATTCCCCGTATTTTGAAGCAAAATTGCAGAAATTCTCATAATATTCAGGCAAAAAGGCAGAAATTCTCCTTATTTTGGGGCAAAAAGACAGAAAATCTCTTTTTTCGGGAGGAAAAAGTCAGAAATTCCCCTTATTTTGGGGCAAAATTGCAGAAATTTCCTTTACATTTGGGCAAAATTGCAGAAATTTCCCTTATTTTGGGGCAAAATTGCAGAAATTTCACTTATTTCAGAAAAAGGCAGAAATTTTCTTATTGTGGGGCAAAAAGGCAGAAATTTTTTTTATTTTGGTTCAAAATTGCAGAAATTATTCTTATTTGGGGGCAAAAAGGCAGAAATTCCTCATATTTTGGGGCAAATTGCAGAAATTCCCCTTATTTTGAGGTAAAAAGGCTGAAATTCTCCTTATTGTCGGGCAAAAAGTCAGAAATTCCCCTTATATTGGGGCAAAAAGACAAAAATTTCTTTATTTTCGGGAAAAAGGCAGAAATTGCACGTATTTTGAGTAATTAAAAATGCGAAAAATCCCCTTATTTTGGGGCAAAAATGAAGAAATTTTCCTTTTTTATGGCAAAAAGTTATACATCCCCTTTATTTTCGGGCAAAAAGTCAGAAATTCCCCGTTTTTTGGAGCAAAATTGCAGAAATTCCCCTAATTTTGGGGCAAAAAGGCAGAAATTCGCCTTATTTTTCGGTAAAACTGCAGAAATTTCACTTATTTCGCGGCAAAATGGCACAAATTCCCCATATTTTCGGCGAAAAAGGCAGAAAGTCCCCGTATTTTGGAGCAAAATTGCAGAAATTTACATAATTTTGGGGTAAAAAATACAGTAATTTTATTTATTTTGGGGCAAAAGGCAGAAACTCCTCTTATTTTAAAGCAAAATTGCAGAAATTTCCCTTATTTAGGGGCAAAAAACAGAAATTTCCTTTATTTTGGGGCAAAAAGGCAGAAATTCACCTTATTTTGGGTTAAAATTGCAAATATTTCAGGGCAAAAAGGCAGAAATTTCCCTTATTTTGGGGCAAAATTGCAGAAATTTCACTTATTTCAGGGTAATAAGTCAGAAATTTTCCTTATTTTGAGGTAAAAAAGACAGAAATTCCTATAGTTTTGGGGGAAAAAGACAGAAATTCCACTTATTTAGAGGCTAAAAGGCAGAAATTCCCCTTATTTTGGAGCAAAAATGAAGACATTTTCCATTTTTATGGAAAAAAATATGCATTCCCCTTATTTTCAGAAAAAAGGCAGAAATTCCCCGTATTTTGGAGCAAAATTGCAGAAAATCCCCTAATTGTGGGGAAAAAAGGCAGAAATTCTCTATATGTTTGGGCAAAATACAGAAACTCTCCTTATTTTGGGGCAAAACTCAGAAATTCCACTTATTTAGAGGCAAAATGGCAGAAATTGCTTTTATTTTGGAGTAAAAATTAAGAAATTTACCTTTTTTATGGCAAAAAGTTATGCATTCCCCTTATTTTCGGGCAAAAAGGCAGAAATGCCCCGTATTTTAAAGCAAAATTGCAGAAATTCCCCTAATTTTGGGGCAAAAGGCAGAAATTCCCATTATTTTCGAGTAAAATTGCAGAAATTTAAAATATTTCAGGGCAAAATGGCAGAAATTCCCCTTATTTTGAGGCAAAAGGATGAAATCCCTAATTTTTGGCTAAAATTGAATAAATTTCAATTATTTTGTGACAAAAAGGCAGAAATTCCACTTAATTTCGGGCAAAAAGGCAGAAATGACCTGTATTTTGGAGCAAAATTGCAGAAATTCCCCTAATATTGGTGCAAAAATGCAGAAATTCTTTTTATTTTGGGGCAAAAATGCAGAAATCCTCCATATTTTGGTGCAAAAAGGCTGAAATTCCCCTCATTTTGAGGAAAAATGCTGAAATTCCCCATATTTTGGGGCAAAGGCAGAAATTCCCCTTATTTTGAAGCAAAAAGGCACAAATTTCCCTTATTTTCAGGCAAAATAGCACAAATTTCATTTATTTCAGGGCAAAAATTCAGAAATTCCCCTTATTTTGGGGCAAAAAGTAGAAATTTCTTTTATTATGGTACAAAATTGAAGAAATTTTCCTTATTTTGGAACTAAAAGGCAGAAATTCCCCATATTTTTGGGCAAAAGGCAGAAATTCTTCTTATTTTGAGGTAAAATGCAGAAATTTCCTTTATTTAGAGGTAAAATGCAGAAATTACCCAAATATTGGGGGAAAATGCAGAAATTCCCTTTATTTTGGAAATAAAAGGCAGAAATTTCCCGTATTTTGAAGCAAAATTGCAGAATTTCTCATAAATTTTCGGCAAAAAGGCAGAAATTCTCCTTATTTTGGAATAAAAAGACAGAAAATTTCCTTTTTTCGGGAGCAAAAAGTCAGAAATTCCCCTTATTTTGGGGCAAAATTGCAGAAATTTCCTTTACATTTGAGCAGAATTGCAGAAATTTCCCTTATTTTGGGGCAAAATTGCAAAAATTTCACTTATTACAGAAAAAAGGTAGAAATTTTCTTATTTTGGGGCAAAAAGGCAGAAATTCCCCTTATTTTGAGGTAAAAAGGCTAAAATTTCCCTTATTTTCAGGCAAAAAGTCAGAAATTCTCCTTATTTTAAGTCAAAAAGACAGAAATTTTGTTTATTTTTGGGGAAAAGTCAGAAATTGCACTTATTTTGAGTCAAAAAGGTGGAAAATCCCCTTATTTTAGGGCAAAAATTAAGAAATTTCCCTTTTTTATGGCAAAAAGGTATACATTCCTTTCTTTTTCGGGCAAAAAGGCAGAAATTCCCCGTATTTTGGAGCAAAATTGCAGAAATTCCTCTAATTTTGGGGCAAAAAGGCAGAAATTCCCTTTATTTTGGGGTAAAAATGCAGAAATTTTACTTATTTCACAGCAAAGTGGCAGAAATTCCCCTTATTTTTGGCGAAAAAGGCAGAAAATACCTGTATTGTGGAGCAAAATTGCAGAAATTCACTTATTTTGGGGAAAAAATACAGTAATTTTCTTTATTTTGGGGCAAAAAGGCAGATATTCTCCTTATTTTGGGGCAAAAGGCAGAAATTCCCATTATTTTAGGGCAAAATTGCAGAAATTTTCTTTATTTGGGGCCAAAAAACAGAAATTCCCCTTATTTTGGGGCAAAATTGCAGAAATTTCCCATATTATGGGGAAAAATTGCAGAAATTTCCCTTATTTTAAGGCAAAATTGCAGAAATTTCACTTATTTCAGAGAAAAAAAGCAAAAATTTTTCTTATTTTGGTACAAAATAGCAGAAATTCCAATTATTTTGTAGCAAAAAGGCAGAAATTCACCTTATTTTGGGTTAAAATTGCAAATATTTCACATATTTCAGGGCAAAAAGGCAGAAATTTACCTTATTTTGAGGCAAAATTGCAGAAATTTCTCTTATTTCAGGGTAATAAGTCAGAAATTTTTCTTATTTTGAGGCAAAAAAGAAAGAAATTCCCTTAGTTTTGGGGGAAAAAGACAGAAATTCCACTTATTTAGAGGCAAAAAGGCAGAAATTTCCCTTATTTTGGAGCAAAAATTAAGACAATTCCCATTTTTATGGCAAAAAAGTATGCATTCCCATTATTTTCGGGCAAAAAGACAGAAATTCCCCGTTTTTTGGAGCAAAATTGCAGAAAATCCCCTAATTGTGGGGAAAAAAGGCAGAAATTCTCTATATGTTGGGGCAAAATACAGAAATTCTCCTTATTTTGGGGCAAAACTCAGAAATTCCACTTATTTAGAGGCAAAATGGCAGAAATTCCTCTTATTTTGGAGAAAAATGAAGAAATTTCCCTTTTTTATGGCAATAAGGTATTCATTCCCTTTATTTTCGGGCAAAAAGGCAGAAATTCCCCGTATTTTGGAACAAAATTGCAGAAATTCCCCTAATTTTGGGACAAAAGGCAGAAATTCCCCTTATTTTGGAGTAAAATTGCAGAAATTTCAAATATTTCAAGCCAAATGGCAGAAATTCCCCTTATTTTGGGGCAAAAAGATGAAATCCCTAATTTTTGGCTAAGATTGAAAAAATTTCACTTATTTCGGGACAAAAAGGCAGAAATTCCACTTAATTTCGGGCAAAAAGGCAGAAATGACCCGTATTTTGGAGCAAAATTGCAGTAATTTCCTTAATATTGGTGCAAAAATGCAGAAATTCCATTTATTTTGGGGCAAAAAAGCAGAAATTCTCCATACTTTGGTGCAAAACTGCTGAAATTCCCCTTATTTTGAGGTAAAATGCTGAAATTCCACATATTTTGGGGCAAAGGCAGAAATTCCTTTTATTTTGAAGCAAAAAGGCACAAATTTCCCTTATTTTCGGGCAAAATAGTAGAAATTTCATTTATTTCAAGGCAAAAATTCAGAAATTCCCATTATTTTGGGGCAAAAAGTAGAAATTTCTTTTATTATGGTACAAAATTGAAGAAATTTTCCTTATTTTGAAACAAAAAAGCAGAAATTCCCCATATTTTGGGGCAAAAGGCAGAAATTCTTCTTATTTTGAGGTAAAATGCAGAAATTCCCTTTATTTAGAGGTAAAATGCAGAAATTACCCAAATATTGGGGGAAAATGCAGAAATTCCTTTATTTTGGGGATAAAAGTCAGAAATTCCCCGTATTTTGAAGCAAAATTGCAGAAATTCTCATAATTTTCTGGCAAAAAGTCAGAAATTCTCCTTATTTTGGAGCAAAAAGACAGAAAATTTCCTTTTTTCGGGAGCAAAAAGTCAGAAATTCCCCTTATTTTGGGGCAAAATTGCAGAAATTTCCTTTACATTGTGGCAAAATTGCAGAAATTTCCCTTATTTTGGGGCAAAATTGCAGAAATTTCACTTATTTCAGGGTAATAAGTCAGAAATTCCCCTTATTTTGGGGCAAAAAAGACAGAAATTCCCTTTGTTTTGGGGGAAAAAGACAGAAATTCCACTTAGTTAGAGGCAAAAATGCAGAAATTCCCCTTATTTTGGAGCAAAAATGAAGAAATTTTCCTTTTTATGGCAAAAAGGTATGCATTCCCATTATTTTCGTGCAAAAATGCAGAAATACCCCGTATTTTGGAGCAAAATTGCAGAAATTGCCCTAATTTTGGGGCAAAAGGCAGAAATTCCCTTTATTTTGTGGCAAAAATCAGAAATTCCCCTTATTTTGGGGCAAAATTCAAAAAATTTCCTTTATTTTAAGGCAAAATTGCAGGAATTTACCTTATTTTGGGGCAAAATAGCAGAAATTTACTTTATTTGGGGCAAAATTGCATAAAATTCACTTATTTTCAAGTAAAAAGGCTGAAATTTCCTTTATTTTGGGGCAAAAAAAGAGAAATTCCCCTTATTTTGGGGCAAAATTGCAGAAATTTCCCTTATTATGGAAAAATTGCAGAAATTTCCCTTATTTTAGGGCAAAATTGCAGAAATTTCACTTATTTCAGGGTAATAAGTCAGAAATTCCCGCTTATTTTGGGGCAAAAAATATAGAAATTCCCGTTGTTTTGGGGGAATAAGATAGAAATTCCACTTATTTAGAGGCAAAAAGGCAGAAATTCCCCTTATTTTGGGGCAAAATTGCAGAAATTTCCTTTACATTGGGGCAAAATTGCAGAAATTTCCCTTATTTTGGGGCAAAATTGCAGAAATTTCACTTATTTCAGGGTAATAAGTCAGAAATTCCCCTTATTTTGGGGCAAAAAAGACAAATATTCTCTTTGTTTTGGGGGAAAAAGACAGAAATTCCACTTAGTTAGAGGCAAAAATGCAGAAATTCCCCTTATTTTGGAGCAAAAATGAAGAAATTTTCCTTTTTATGGCAAAAAGGTATGCATTCCCATTATTTTCTGGCAAAAAGGAGGAAATTCCCCGTATTTTGGAGCAAAATTGCAGAAATTCCCCTAATTTTGGGGCAAAAGGCAGAAATTCCCTTTATTTTGGGACAAAATTCAGACATTCCCCTTATTTTGGGGCAAAATTCAAGAAATTTCCTTTATTTTGGGGTAAAATTGCAGGAATTTACCTTATTTTGGGGCAAAATTGCAGAAATTTGCTTAATTTGGGGCAAAATTGCATAAAATTCGCTTATTTTCAGGTAAAAAGGCGGAAATTTTCTTTATTTTGGGGCAAAAAAGAGAAATTCCCGTTATTTTGTGGCAAAATTGCAGAAATTTCTTTTGTTATGGGAAAAAATTGCAGAAATTTCCCTTATTTTAGGACAAAATTGCAGAAATTTCACTTATTTCAGAGAAATAAAGCAAAAATTTTTCTTATTTTGGGGCAAAAAGGTAGAAAATCTCATTATTTTAGGGCAAAAAGGCAGAAATTCACCTTATTTTGCGGTAAAATTGCAGAAATTTCACATATTTCAGGGCAAAAAGGCAGAAATTTCCCTATTTTGGGGGCAAAATTGCAGAAATTTCACTTATTTCATGGTAATAAGTCAGAAATTCCCCCTTATTTTGGGGCTAAAAATACAGAAATTCCCGTTGTTTTGGGGAAAAAAGAGAGAAATTCCACTTATTTAGAGTCAAAAAGGGAGAAATTCCCATTATTTTGGAGCAAATATGAAGAAATTTCCCTTTTTTATGGCAAAAAGATATGCATTTCCCTTATTTTTGGGAAAAAAGGCAGAAATTCTTCGTATTTTGGAGCAAAATTGCAGAAATTCCCCTAATTCTGGGGCAAAAGGCAAAAATTCCCTATATGTTGGGGCAAAATAACAGAAATTCTCCTTATTTTGGGGCAAAACTCAGAAATTCCACTTCTTTTGGGGCAAAATTCCAGAAATTTCCTTTATTTTGGGGCAAAATTGTAGAAATTTCACTTATTTTGGGGCAAAATTGCAGAAATTTCACTTATTTCAGGGAAAAAAGTCAGAAATTTTCCTTATTTTGGGGCAAAATAACAGAAATTCCTAATATTTTGTGGCAAAAATGCAGAAATTCCTCTTTTTGAGGTAAAAAGGCTGAATTCCCCTTATTTGGGGGCAAAAAGGCAGAAATTTCCCTTATTTTGGGGCAAAATTGCAGAAATTTCACTTATTTCAGGGTAATGAGTCAGAAATTCCTCTTATTTTGGGGCAAAAAAGAGAGAAATTCCCTTTGTTTTGTGGGAAAAAGATAGAAATTCCACTTATTTAGAGGCAAAAAGGCAGAAATTCCCCTTATTTTGGAGCAAAAATGAAGAAATTTCATTTTTTATGGCAAAAAGGTATGCATTCCTATTATTTTCCGGCAAAAACGCAGAAATTCCCTGTATTTTGGAGCAAAAAGGCAGAAATTCCCCGTATTTCGGAGCAAAATTGCAGAAAATCCCCTAATTTTGGGGCAAAAATCAGAAACTCTCTTAATTTTGGGTCAAAATTCAAGAAATTCCCTTTATTTTTGGGCAAAATTGCAGAAATTTCCCTTATTTGGGGCAAAATTGCAGAAATTTCACTTATTTTCAGGAATAAGGGTTGATATATCCTTTATTTTGGGGCAAAAAGGGAGAAATTTCTCTTATTTTGGGGCAAAATTGCAAAAATTTCTCTCATTATGGGGAAAAATTGCAGAAATTTTCTTTATTTTAGAACAAAATTGCAGAAATTTCACTTATTTCAGAGAAAAAAAGCAAAAATTTTGCTTATTTTGGGGCAAAAAGGCTGAAATTCCCATTATTTTGGGGCAAAAAGGCAGAAATTCGACTTATTTTGGGGTAAAATTGCAGAAATTCCCCTAATTTAGGGGCAAAAGGCAGAAATTCCCTTTATTTTGGGGCAAAAATCATAAATTCCCCTTATTTTGGGGCAAAATTCAAGAAATTTCCTTTAATTTGGGGCAAAATTGCAGGAATTTACCTTATTTTGGGGCAAAATTGCAGAAATTTTTCTCATTTGGGGCAAAATTGCAGAAACTTCAATTATTTTCAGGTAAAAAGGCTGAAATTTCTTTTATTTTGGGGCAAAAAGGGAGAAATTCCCCTAATTTTGGGGCAAAATTGAAGAAATTTTTTTTGTTATTGAAAAAAATTGCAGAAATTTTCCTTATTTTAGGGCAAAATTGCAGAAATTTCACTTATTTCAGAAAAAAAACGCAAAAATTTTTCTTATTTTGGGGCAAAAGGCAGAAATTCCCATTATTTTGGGGCAAAAAGGCAGAAATTCGACTTATTTTGGGGTAAAATTGCAGAAATTTCACATATTTCAGGGCAAAAAGGCAGAAATTTCCCTTATTTTGGGGCAAAATTGCAGAAATTTCACTTATTTCATGGTAATAAGTCAGAAATTCCTTTTATTTTGGGGCAAAAAAGACAAAAATTCCTTTTGTTTTGGGGGAAAAAGACAGAAATTCAACTTATTTAGAGGCAAAAAGGCAGAAATTCCCATTATTTTGGAGCAAAAATGAAAAAATTTCCCTTTTTTATGGCAAAAAGTTATGCATTCCCCTTATTTTCGGGCAAAAAGGCAGAAATTCCCCGTATTTTGGAGCAAAATTGCAGAAATTCCCCTAATTGTTGGGCAAAAATGCAGAAATTCCTAATATGTTGGGGCAAAAAGACAGAAATTCTCCTTATTTAAAGGCATAATTCAGAAATTCCACTTATTTTGGGGAAAAAATCCAAAATTTCTCTTATTTTGGGGCAAAATTGCACAAATTTCACTTATTTCAGGGAAAAAAGGCAGAAATTTTCCTTATTTTGGGGCAAAAATGTAGAAATTCTTAATATTTTGTGGCAAAAATGCAGAAATTCTATTTATTTTGGGGCAAAAAAGCAGAAATTGTCCATATTTTGGTGCAAAACTGCTGAAATTCCCCTTATTTTGAGGTAAAATGGTGAAATTCCACATATTTTGGGGCAAAGGCAGAAATTCCTTTTATTTTGAAGCAAAAAGGCACAAATTTCCCTTATTTTCGGGCAAAATAGTAGAAATTTCATTTATTTCAAGGCAAAAATTCAGAAATTCCCATTATTTTGGGGCAAAAAGTAGAAATTTCTTTTATTATGGTACAAAATTGAAGAAATTTTCCTTATTTTGGAACAAAAAGGCAGAAATTCCCCATATTTTGGGGCAAAAGGCAGAAATTCTTCTTATTTTGAGGTAAAATGCAGAAATTCCCTTTATTTAGAGGTAAAATGCAGAAATTACCCAAATATTGGGGGAAAATGCAGAAATTCCTTTATTTTGGGGATTAAAGGCAGAAATTCCCCATATTTTGAAGCAAAATTGCAGAAATTCTCATAATTTTCTGGCAAAAAGTCAGAAATTCTCCTTATTTTGGAGCAAAAAGACAGAAAATTTCCTTTTTTCGGGATTAAAAAGTCAGAAATTCCCCTTATTTTGGGGCAAAATTGCAGAAATTTCCTTTACATTTGAGCAAAATTGCAGAAATTTCTTTTATTTTGGGGCAAAATTGCAAAAATTTCACTTATTACAGAAAAAAGGTAGAAATTTTCTTATTTTGTGGCAAAAAGGAAGAAATTCCCCTTATTTTGAGGTAAAAAGGCTAAAATTTCCCTTATTTTCGGGAAAAAAGTCAGAAATTCCCCTTATTTTGGGGCAAAAATACAGAAATTTCGTTTATTTTTGGTGAAAAGGCAAAAATTTCACTTATTTCACGGCAAAGTGGCATAAATTCCCCTTATTTTCGGCGAAAAAGGCAGAAAATCCCCGTATTTTGGAGCAAAATTGCAGAAATTCACTTATTTTGTAATAAAAAATACAGTAATTTTTTTTTATTTTGGGGCAAAAAGGCAGATATTCTCCTTATTTTGGGGCAAAAGGCAGAAATTCCTCTTATTTTAGGGCCAAATTGCAGAAATTTTCCTTATTTGTGGTTAAAAAACAGAAATTCCCATTATTTTGAGGCAAAATTGCAGAAATTTCCCATATTATGGGGAAAAAATTGCAGAAATTTCCCTTATTTTAGGGCAAAATTGCAGAAATTTCACTTATTTCAGAGAAAAAAAGCAAAAATTTTTCTTATTTTGGGGCAAAAAGGCAGAAAATCCCATTATTTTGGGGCAAAAAGGAAGAAATTCACCATATTTTGGGTTAAAATTGCAGATATTTCACATATTTCAGGGCAAAAAGGCAGAAATTTCCCTTATTAGGGGGAAAATTGCAGAAATTTCACTTATTTCATGGTAATAAGTCAGAAATTTTCCTTATTTTTGGGCAAAAAAGACAGAAATTCCCTTAGTTTTGGGGGAAAAAGACAGAAATTCCACTTATTTAGAGGCAAAAAGGCAGAAATTCCCCTTATTTTGGAGCAAAAATGAAGACATTTCCCTTTTTTATGGTAAAAAAGTATGCATTCCCCTTATTTTCGGGCAAAAAGGCAGAAATTCCCCGTATTTTGGAGCAAAAGCGCAGAAAATCTCCTAATTGTGGGGCAAAAAGGCAGAAATTCTCTATATGTTGGGGCAAAATACAGAAATTCTCCTTATTTTGAGGCAAAACTCAGAAATTCCACTTATTTTGGGGCAAAATTCATGAAATTTTTCTTATTTTAGGGCAAAATTGCAGAAATTTCACTTACTTTGTGGCAAAATTGCAGAAATTTCACTTATTTCAGAAAAAAAGGCAGAAATTTTCTTTTTTGGAGTAAAATGTCAGAAATTCCTAATATTTTGTGGCAAAAATGCAGAAATTCCCCTTATTTTGAAGTAAAAATGCTGAAATTCCCCTTATTTGGGGGCAAAAAGGTAGAAATTTCCCTTATTTTGGGGCAAAATTGCAGAAATTTCACTTATTATGGGGCAAAATTGCCGAAATTTCACTTATTTCAGGGGAAAAAAGCAGAATTTTTCTTATTTTGGGGCAAAAAGGCAGAAATTTCCCATATTTTGGGGCAAAAATACAGAAATAACCATTATTTTGAGGTAAAAAGGCTGAAATTCCCTTTATTTGGGGGCAAAAAAGCAGATATTTTCCTTATTTTGGGGAAAAATTGCAGAAATTTCACTTATTTAAGGGTAATATGCCAGAAATTTTTCTTATTTGGGGGCAAAAAAGACAAAAATTCTCCTTATTTTGGGGCAAAACTCAGAAATTCCACTTATTTTGGGGAAAAATTTCAGTAATTTCACTTATTTTGGGGCCAAATTGCAGAAATTTCACTTATTTTGGGGCAAAATTGCAGAAATTTCACTTATTTTGAGGTAAACAGGCTGAAATTCCCCTTATTTGGGGGCCAAAAGGCAGAAATTTCCCTTATTTTGGGGGAAAATTGCAGAAATTTCACTTATTTCAGGATAATAAGTCAGAAATTTTTTTTATTTTGGGGCAAAAAAAAAAGAAATTCCCTTTGTTTGGGGGAAAGACAGAAATTCCACTTATTTAGAGGAAAAAAAGCAGAAATTCCCCTTATTTTGTTGCAAAAATGAAGAAATTTCCCTTTTTTATGGCAAAAGGTATGCATTCTTCTTATTTTCTGGCAAAAAAGGCAGAACTTCCCCGTATTTTGGAGCAAAATTGCCGAAATTCCCCTAATTGTGGGGCAAACAGGCAGAAATTCCCTATATGTTTGTGCAAAAAAACAGAAATTTTCCTTATTTTTGGGCAAAACTCATAAATTCCACTTATTTTGGGGCAAAATTCCAGAAATTTCCCTTATTTTGGGGCAAAATTGCAGAAATTTCACTTATTTTGTGGCAAAATTGCAGAAATTTCTCTTATTTCAGGGAAAATAACAGAAATTTTCTTATTTTGTGGGAAAAGGCAGAAATTTCTTTTATTTTGGTACAAAATTGTAGAAATTTTTCTTATTTTGGGCAGAGGCAGAAATTTCCCATATTTTGTGGCAAAAATGCAGAAATTCCTCTTATTTTGAGGTAAAAAGGCTGAAATTCCCCTTATTTTGGGGCAAAAAGTCAGAAATTCTTCTTATTTTGGGGCAAAATGCAGACATTTCCCTTATTTTGGGGAAAAATTTTAGAAATTTAACTTATTTCAGGGCAAAAATCAGAAATTCCCGTTATTTTGGGGCAAAAAGACAGAAATTCCGTATATTTTTGTGAAAATTCAGAAATTGCACTTATTTTGAGTCAAAAACGCGGCAAATCCCCTTATTTTGGGGTAAAAATGAAGAAATTTCTCTTTTTTATGGCAAAAAGTATACATTCCCTCTATTTTCAGGCAAAAAGGCAGAAATTCCCCTTATTTTGGAGCAAAAGTGCAGAAAATCTCCTAATTGTGGGGCAAAAAGGCTGAAATTCTCTATATGTTGGGGCAAAATACAGAAATTCTCCTTATTTTGGGGCAAAACTCAGAAATTCCACTTATTTAGAGGCAAAATG